>NC_080180.1:55751500-55869778 GCF_950295315.1 Erinaceus europaeus | reverse complement strand
CTCAAGGATGAGTTTCTCCTTTCTAGCATGTTTCATCTTTGGATTTATCTAATTTCTTGTACCAGTTGCAGAAAACACTGAGTTTGCTGAAATGTGTTAAAAGTACATTTAGAAGGTCTATCAAGATTTCAACAAGACAGCAGAAAAGATGTCTGTCTTTCTCAAGCTTCTTAGCAATAACAGAGTCGATAAAAGGATATATTTTAATGTTTTCTCTCCCATTTAAAATTGCTTTCTGTGACTACAACCAGAAGGAAAAAGCAAAGGACTTTGGGGGGGGGGCTCTGCTTAAAAAAAAATCACAGGCAAACCCATAATCTATAAGCACACAGTGCGCACATTTTCATGTGGGAAATGGCTGTCCCCGTTCTCTCGCTGGCCCAGCCCTGTGGTGATCTAGGAAACCATTAGATAAATAGTACTGAAGCTAAATGAGGCATGACGGCTAAGCTAAACTGTGGCAACAGACTGTGGCAATCTCCATGGTTCACCTGGATAAAGGATTATTCTGTGTTCACAGGAGGTCGGAACTGCTGCAGGTTAGAGTAGCTTCCAGGACAAAGGCTCTACATTTGAAAGTTTAACAAGCTAGGCTGCATCTTCCTAGCGGCCTCTTCATTCTGTCAGACTCCCTCTGTGATTCCTGCTGCAGCAAGGCTCCTCTCAGCGACAGGATCTCAGACAGCAGTGGCTTTTGTCCCACGGCCAGACTAGTCACAGTCCCCTGTCTAGATGTCAGAGCCTGAGAAACACACATGGCCAGAAGAGTGAAAAACCAGACTCTGGGGAGCACCTGGGGTTTCTGGTGCCTTGCATGGCTACAAACTCTTTGACTCCAAAAAGCCTAAATTCCTCGCTATGAGATAGATACCTAGTTACCCATCAATGAAACATGCCTTTTCTAGGGGCTGGGCGGTAGCAGACATGGTTAAGTACTACACATTACAGTGCTCAAGGACCTAGGTTCAAGTCCCCAATCCCTACCTGCAGGGGGAAAGCTTCACAGGTGGTGAAGCAGGTCTGCAGGTGTCTCTCTGTCTGTCCTCTATCCCCTTTCCCTCTCAGTTTTTTTTGTCCTATCAAATTAAATAGTTAAAAAAATGACTTTTCCAAACCCACAGCCTTGTCTATTTTAGATTTGCTTTAATTCTGTATGTCAATTTGTTCAAAAAGCATAAAAAAATAGTTCTGTGGGATAGGACTAAGATTTTGAGGTAACTTGAGTTTGAAATGATGTGATGTTTCCTCTCTAGACCATTATTTTCTTTCCTCCTCACTGTATATCCATATATCCATATGATTATGATAAATAAAACAGAAGGGAGTTTTTACATGGCCTTTATTACAGTTATACTGAAAACACGAAACTTCTTAAAATGTATTTTCTTTCTTCCTTCTTTTTTATTAGATAGAACAGAGGGAAATTGAGAGTGGGAGGAGAGATAAGGAGGGAAAAAAACACCTATAGACCTGCTTCACCACTCGTGAAGCCTCCCCCTGCAGGTAGGGGCTGGGGAGCTTGAACCCAGGTCCTTGCGCATGGCAACGTGTGCATTTCACCAGGTGCACCACTATCTCCCCCCCAAACATGGTGTTTTTTAAACCCAGAGTAATTCTTCTGGTTTTCAACTCACAAGTGGTAAAGCAGGTCTGTAGGTGTCTATCTTTCTCTCCCCGTCTCTGACTCCCCATCTCTCCCGATTTCTCTCTGTCCTATCCAACAATAACATCAATGGCAACAATAACAATAATGACAATAACAAGGGCAACAAAATGGGAAAAAATGGCCTCCAGGAGCAGTGGATTTATAGTGCAGGCACTGAACCCCTGCAATAACTCTGGAAGGAAAAAAAATTTCCTTATATGCACTTAGAGTGAAATAAAAGTTAAAGCATAAGGTTTTTCTCAGAGACCTAAGTGTCATACATTTAAATAACTAAAAACAAACAAACAAAAAACACAGTCTAATCATTTTTCCACACTGTAATTCCAAAAATGAGAACTCTTGTTCAACATTTTAAAAAATCCAGTTTAGAAGGATACTGGTATACGGTACATCAAATATATACCAGTTTGAGGTAGACTATATTACAGAAAAAAATCATCTCACAATTACAAAATTAATGTCAATATTTGAAAAAAGTTCAAGTTTGGTTTTTTTTTTTTTTTTGGTATGTGTGTTTTCTTTTTCTTCATAGAATATAGTCCACTAGATACATATAAGCAAATTTCTCTGTTTTATGGTTTGAACATTTTCTTTTTTTTTTAACATTAAAAAATTATTTATTTATTTATTCATTCTCTTTTGTTGCCCTTGTTTTTTTGTAATTATTAGTGTTGCTGTCGTTGTTGGATAGGACAGAGAGAAATGGAGAGAGGAGGGAAAGACAGAGAGGGGGAGAGAAAGACACCTGCAGACCTGCTTCACCACTTGTGAAACAACTCCCCTCCAGGTGGGGAGCCGGGGGCTCAAACCAGTATTCTTACGTGGTCCTTGTGCTTAGTACCACGTGCTCTTAACCCACTATGCTACCACCCAATTCCCTAGTTTGAACATTTTCTATGTGGCTAGTTTTACTTTTGTTTTAGATTTTTAAATTTTTTTTTTTTTCAAATTTTCTTTTGTGGGGGACAGGCAGTGACACACCTGGTTAACCACACATATTACCAAGCTGAAGGACCGGGGATCGAGCCCCACACCCCACTTGCAAAAAAAAAAGTCTGCTGACTTTTTGATTCATTCCATAACTTTCTACTCATTGTCACTGTTATTGAACAAATAAATAGCTGTTCACAGTCTAAGAGAGCACCAGACACACTCATAATTATGACTTTTTCCAGACTCCTTCAAAGGGGGTGAGATTATGAATGGGAAATCCAGGTAGAGTGTGGTAGGAAAACATGGATAGACATTAAGCCAACAACCCACATTAAGTCTAAATAACTACTGAGAGTCAAAGTGATGATCTTAATGGTTTTCCTGTAGGAGTATTGAATGATTCATAAACTACAGTGATACCTGTGGACACTTCCACATTTCGGCTCCGAATCCTGACTCACCACTGTGTACTGATCCATTTCTACTCTCAGGATTTGCATCCTATTCGTCTGATCTAACTTGCATTTGGCTACAGTAAAATGTGCATTAAAGTCACGTTACCGATATTTATGAAATCGCTAACAATGCTGGCATCTAAATGGCTAAAATTGTATTTCTAGGTTAACAGTACTGTTGGTTTGCATACAAGAGATTTTTGCTTTTGTGTTATCACTCCACGTATGATATGTGAGCTCCAAAAGGAAAGAGGAATTAGCTTTCCACTTCAAAAAATTTATTTCTTAATGGTAGAGGTACTAGTTCTATTAAGTCTAAAACAAACAAACAAACAAACAAAAAGGCAAGAACAAAAGTCACCTTCTGCAGAAACCAGCAGACATTCAAAGCCCCTTCAGCCTTCTAAAGCTAACCAGTCTCTGTTGCTTCAGGCTTGAATAATTTTATTGAATCTCAATACATTTACATTCCTTCTAAATCCCTAAATTTGGGATGAGACTCTATTCTTATCTGTCCTACTGGGAAGGAAGGAACCAGAAATCATTCCAAACATACTACAGAGGTTTAGAACAGAACAAGGGACACTGAAAGGCACCCAGAAGTGAGACTGAGGGCGAGTGGCTCTGTTAGCCAGAGACTCCAGTCTCTCATTGCTCTCCTCCCCTGGGGACTCAGATGCCTCTGCTTAAAAGGATATCGCCTGCTTCATGAGCTAATGATTTGTTTGGAGGATGTAAGTCTCAGAGGTGAAGATAACAGAACAGCTTTTATAATGTATCTTTCAAATCTTTGATCAGTTCCCCCTTCCCCGCCCGAATACCTGAGACCACTAAATAGCAAGATTAAAGATGCCTTCTTGGAGAAGAAAGGCGAAGCTGAAAACCAAAGAGCTGTTCAGCTTTCCAAATAATGTTTCTGTATTCTTTCATTTTGTCAACATCACACTTGACATTGTGCCTTCATGTGATGACTGGGTGGTAATCGACATACTGACTGGATCACGGGAATTTCCCCCCAGATTTCCCAAAGAGTCAGGAAACTATGACTTTTCTTTTCAAAAGTCAGCGTGCAGCCTAGGATGAGAATACTCATTTTAAATTCTCCTTACTTTGACAAATATTTCCTTGCTACCTAATAGACGTCAGAGATTGTTATTTAATGAGTAGCTGTTCAGAGTAGAGTCTAAGCGAGCACAAGACTCATTCATAGTTATGACTCTTTTTGGACCTTTCAAAGGGCTGAAATGATGAATTGTAATATATCAAGAGTCAGATTCTCTCTTCATGAAACTCAACTCTTATCAGGTAGAGATGGCAGCTGTAGAAGTGACAGGTTGATAGGGTGGTAAAGTCTTGGAGAAAAGTGAGTGAGGTTTGCTCTCTGCTTAACAGGACTAGACAAAAACTTGCCTGCTGGCTTTTTACAATTTACTTTTTAATTTTTTCCTTTCTTTTTGCTCTTGTTGCTTTATTGTTGTAGTTATTAATGTTGTTGTTATTGATGTCATTGTTGTTGGGTAGGACAGAGAGAAATGGAGAGAGGAGGGGAAGACAGAGAGGAGGAGAGAAAGAGAGACGCCTGCAGACCTGCTTCACCGCCTGTGAAGCAACTCCCCTGCAGGTGGGGACCGGGGGCTCGAACCAGGATCCCTATGCCGGTCCTTGTACTTTGCACCACATGCGCTTCACCCGCTGTGCTACCACCCGACCCCCCCCTTTAAAAAAAAAGATTTACTATAAGATTACAAGACCACAAGGGTGTAGTTCCACACTGCATCACCACCAAAATTGTGTGAACCCTCCACCAGTCACTATAATTCTCACAAAATTTTAGAGACAGCTTGGTCCCTTTTTTTTTTTTTTTTTTTTTGCTGACTTCTTGATTCGTTCCATTATGTAAAGAAGAGGCGATGGCCAAGTGAGAGGAGGATCAGGGGAGAATTCTGCAACTGCAAGATGGGTGGGATTGCCCTGCATGCTACTGGAATAGAGTAAGGTACTAACAAGATGCCTTGTGTGTGTATCATACACGTGAAAGGTTCAATCCCTCCCAAGAGCAAGAGTTGGGTGGTGCTCTAGATAAACAAAACAAAAAACAGTTTCAGAAGATTATGCAGCAGGGAGTCAAGACTTTGGAGCAAAGGTAAGAGCAAACTGGAGTATCGACGGTATTTTTTTGATGCATTTTCTTTACTTATTCACTTATTATTACTTATTACTTATTACTTATTATTTTTGTGGAGCTAGGGCCTCACATACATAAGATTTCACTTCTTCTTCCTTCTAGTGTTTGCCCTTCTTCCATAGCCAGTCAACAGCGTCAGGTTGAGCCTGATGTCAAGTTTCGAGACCTCCTTTGAATCTGGAGAGGTGGCAGTCGTTGACTATGTGGGTCATAGTCTGTCTGGAGCCGCAGGGGCAGTTCGGGTCATCTCTGGCTCCCCAGCGGTGGAACATAGCGGCGCACCGGCCATGGCCTGTTCGATAGCGATTGAGGAGGGCCCAATCATAACGTGCTAGGTCAAAGCCGGGTTGACGCTTGCAGGGGTCTGTGATGAGGTGTTTGTTCTTTACCTCAGCTGACTGCCAACTCTGTTTCCAAGAGTCTGGAACAGAGAAGTTCAGTGTAGGTTTAGGGACCAGATTGGATGACGAGACGTCAAGCGTCGGACAGGGTGGGCGAAGATATCCACGTATATTGGCAGGTCCGGTCGAGCGTAGACGTGGGAAATGAACTTAGATGATGCCGCATCCCGACGATTATCTGGCAGGGCGATGTTGCTAAGAACTGGCAGCCATGGAACCGGGGTGGAACGGATGGTTCCAGAAATTATCCTCATGGAGGAATATAATTTGGAATCGACCAAGTGGACATGGGGGCTACGGAACCATACTGATTTCACTGCTCCAGGTTGACTCTCATTTATTTATTTATTAATTTTTTTATTTATTCAGAGCACTGTTCAGTTCTAACTTATGGTGGTATGGCTGGACTGAACCTGGGACTCTGGAGCCCCAGGGATGAAAGTCTCTTTATATAATCACTATGCTATCTTCCCACCCTCCTCCCTCAGCTTGACCATTTCATTCAGCTAAGAGAGTCAGAAAGAGAAGGAGAGACATCATAGTGCCTGAGCCTCCCCAGGTGCCATAGCACTTCCATGTGGTGCTGGGGCTTAAACCAGGATCTGTGCAAGGGAATGACAGAGTCCATACCTGTTGGGCTATCTATCAGTCCTTCTGAATCATCTCAAAGTAGGTTTTTATGTATTTCCAGCTCAAATATGTCTATGAAGGCAAACAAGTTTAATAATGTTCTATAATAAGAGTTTTACTTAATTTTTTTTATTAGCTTTATTTACTGGATAGAGACAGCTAGAAATTGAGAGAGGAAAGGGAGACAGAGAGGAAGAGAGACAAGAGAAACACCTGCAACACCGCCTCACCACTGGCTGAGCTTTTCCCCTGTGGTGGGGGCTGGGTCCTTGTGCATTGTAACGTGTGTGCTCAACCAGGTGCACCACCACCGGGCCCCGCTTTTTCAAGTAGTACTACCACCACTAAAAGTAGCCATGTGCCACTAGTATGGGAATTAAATTCTTACTTAATCTGAATCTAAAATACTTTTTTCATCTTTTATAATGATGTAGTTGATGTAGTGTGTCCATGCATAAACAAAAATATGTGTGTGTGTGTGTGTGTGTGTGTGTGTGTGTGTAATTTAAACAAGAGATACACAGAGAAAGACACAGAGAGCAAAACCAGAGCTTTGCTCAACTCTGGCTTCAGGTGGTGCTGGGCATTGAAACTAGGACCTAGGACCTTCAGGCAGGAAAGTTGTCTGCATAACCATTATGCTGTCTCTCTAGCCTGCGCATCTATAGATTTCTGATCTTGATTAAATAAATCAGGGAAAGGGGATGCACTTTTACAACAACTGGGATGATTTCATCTTCTCTGTCTTATAAATAGTTGAGTTTTTTAACTGCAGGAATAATACAAATTGTTTGTTTATTGTAGAGCTGGGACCTCACATGTGCGATTCGTTGCTTTGGGTTGTCTTTTCATTTGGATAGAGAGACAGAGAGATAATACCATAGCACTGGATTTCCTCCACTGCTACCGTAGCTCCAACATGGCACTAAGCACTAAGGCTCAAACCTGGGTTAGTGCAACGCAAGGCACTTGTTCTACCTGATGAGCGGTCTCTCTGGCCTTTGGAGTAATATTTTCAAACTCATTTTTCTGTTCTGCACCTAAACTCTTCAGAATATAACATGTCCTTATAAAAACATGAAGATGAGATGTAAGAAGAATAGAAAAATAAACTGTCAGATGTAAAACAACAACAACAAAAGAATAGAAAAATAAGGTGCTGTCTAAAGAAAAGTATGTGATTTGTAAGAAAAGAAAGGGTTGCAAAAAGCAGACACATGATTCTGATCAGTAGCTGTTTTGTTTGTTTGCCTACAGGGTGATCGCTGGGCCCAGGGCCTGCACTGCGAATCCACTGCTCCTGGCAGCCATCTTCCCCCCCCCCACACTGTTGTTGCTATTATTGCTGTTGCTGCTGCTGTTATTGTTGGACAGGACCCAGAAAAATGGAAAAAGAAGGGGAAAACAGAGAGGGGGAGAGAAAGACACCTATGGACCAGCTTCACTGCCTGTGAAATGACTCCCCTTCAGGTGGGGAGCTAAACAGACTTATACAGCATGAAGTTATTTCATATTCTTTATAACTCATCAGTACATACTGTTGGGTATTTTAAAAAACAATGAAAAATACCATGAGAATGGTGATCAATCAAGTTAAATTAACCATTATCACTATTTTATGTTGGGGACCTTGTTCTTAACTTATGGTGAGCAGAATGGATCATGGGACATGAACTTAATTAGCATATGGCTGATGGCAGCCCAATGCGCATACGACAGATGTACGCAAACTCACAAGGGATTGTGGGTACAAGAGACTATTTAAGCAAGCTCCTGGCAGCAGTTCAGCCCTTTTTTGGCTTTTCTCCCCTTTGGCTCTGTTCCTGATGCTCTTCATCTGCTCACTTTCACTTGAAACTTTATCATGCCTTTCTCGCAGGACCTGAACACATGTATCTGAACAACTCAGCGTAAGGACTCATATCTCCCTGGCACATGACTAATTGGTTTTTCCCACTTTGTTTATTTTGCTATCATGGTTTTATGTACCTAAATAACCCGTGTTGTAATAAAACTGCTGTTTGCTAAACTCCAGCCACAACAGCATAGAAGTCTTTTTGTTTTTAATTACAGTAATTTTATACTTTCCTTAACCACTGCAGGTACACCCTATCACACAAACACATCCAAAATTTATGTAATTAAAATCCTTCTTGAGCTGGTCCTGGTTATAGATCCCCCTTCCTTCAGTTCAAGTAGCCACCCCCACCCCTCGCCCCCACACACAATATTCTCCCTCAAGTAAGCTTGGGCCTATGGTCCTCTATAGTGGCAACCTCTTGCTTTGCTCCTCCTGGCCCTGCTCCTTGTAGGCTGTGTTCTCAGGCCACCACCCCACTCTGGTTCTTCAGCTCCTGTCAAGGTGACAAGGCTTTGATCTATATTATACAATAACAGGAAGCATAGCATCTCAGGCTGGCACACTAGACTTATACTCTAAAAGCCTCCTTTCTAACACAAGGTCATTACTTCAGGACTGGAAAGAAAGCAGTTTAGCTGAACCCATATACATAAGCTCAGAACAGCCAATAAAATGAAGACCCAGAAAAGTCCACCTCAGTCAGTGAATTGGGCAAGACCTTTGTGGCGTAGACGATGGGGGGAGGGGGTCTCAAGACAACAGAAGTATGTAAAGTACCTGAAGAGAACCTCAAAGACACAGTCTTAATGGGACTGAATAAAATCAGGAAAACAATACATGAACATGATGAAAACTAACATAAAGAGAAAATAAGAGAAAGGTCCAAACAAGAATCAGACAGTGAAAGAACAATGTAGCTGAGCAGAAACATACAGGAGAAGGGCTTGATTACAGACTGGATAAAGCAGAAGACAGAATGGCTTGAAGGGTAGGATCATGAGGAGCATCCAGAAAGAACAGCTGAAAGAAGAAATAACCTACATTTGGGACAACATTGACGAACAACATTTGCATCTGAGGGGCTCCAGAAGAGACAGATGAAGAGAGAAAGAAAAGTTATTTGAAGAAGTAATAGTTAGATGGGGGCGGAAAGCACAATGGTTGTACAAGGGACTTTCATGCCTGAAGCTCTGAAATTCCAGGTTCAATCCCCTGCACCACCATAGAACTGAGGAGCGCTCTGGTAAAAAAAAAAAAAAAAAAAGAATACTTGAGGACATCCCCAACCTGGAACAATAGCAGATATCCAGATCCAAGACTCTAAAAGAGCTACAAAACAAGCCCAAACAGATGCACACCAAGACACACAGACACACTGTAATTGAAATGGCAAAAAGGGAAAGACTTAAAACAAAAATCACCCACATGCCAACCAGACTTCCCTGAACAGACAATCCCACCAATGTGTCCTGGAGCGCCGCTTCCCCAGAGACCCACCCTACTAGGGAAAGAGAGAGGCAGGCTGGGAGTATGGACCGACCAGTCAATGCCCAAGTTCAGCGGGGAAGCAATTACAGAAGCCAGACCTTCCACCTTCTGCATCCCACAATGAGCCTGGGTTCGTACTCCCAGAGGGCTAAAGAATAGGAAAGCTATCAGGGGAGCAGATGGGATACTGAGTTCTGGCGGTGGGAATTGTGTGGAGTTGTACCCCTCTTATCCTATGGTTTTGTCAGTGTTTCCTCTTAATAAAAAAAAAAATCACCCACAATCACATAGAACTCTGCAATGAAAATGGCTTATTCATCAGGACTGATTCAGAAGGTAAATCGTCTTAGGAAACCGGTGCCTTACCGACAATGTAATCTGCTGTGATGCTGCTTCTGCTCCCCTTCCAGGACAGTAGGCAGTCGAGGCTGGCGACATTCTCAGCTTCGATGCAATTGTTCATTGACAGCATCATCTGATGAGCTCTCGCTATGCCATAATGAACCTTGGTCTCGTCCATCAGGGGCATGTTTACGAGTTTTACTGTGGTGTCAAAAGCTTGCTGAAAGTATTCAGAAGCTTTGTTGTAGTAGCCCTAAAAAATGTAAGAGAGATGATTTTTGTCCTTAACTTTTGTTTCACCATTCCAGCTGTCTGCTCAACTTGGCATGTACTGCACTATCTTGAAAGGTTCTGTTTTGGATCCCAGCCTCCACCCACGCCTCCCCACCAATAATCTTCTTCCAAGGAAGATAATGTTTTTATGATTGTGTTGCATTGGTAAGGACTTCTAAGAGATGAAATTTCCTTTTCTTCTTTATTGATTTTACATCCTTTCATTCCTCTCCTCTCTCATACAAAACAGAAGTATGGGCAATACTTTTTTGAAAAGAAACACTTGGAAGTGAGAATGTTTTGCTATAAGTTTTCAAGCCATTTCTTCAATATGTGCCATGAAAAGTCTGGAAATACAAACACCACAGAAATAGCTGTAGATCATAGATGTTACAGATATGATAGTTTGCTTCACACACTTCTGTATAGTCACAGAGTTCAGATGAGGGGCTGCCTGACAGAATATGAGGTTTTTTAAAAATAGTTTTACTTTTATTTATTATTAGGTAGAGGCAGAGAAATTGAGAGGAGAAGTGGAGATAGAGAGGAAAAGAGACAGATATCTGCAGCACTGTTTCACCACTCGTGTAGCTTTCCTCCTGCTACAGGGGCTTGAACCTGGGTCCTTGCACACACATGTTAAAGTGAGTGTCCGTTCTCCCAAGAAAGCTATCTCCGCGACCCTGCCACTCATTTATTGGACAACTCTTGGGCTGTCAGAAAAGTCATGGCACATTTCCCGATGTTTTTCTATGCAAGAAATGTGTCATGATTTTTCCAGCTACCGGTACTACAGAGCAGACCAATGCTCCAAGGGTATCTATCAGGGGACAGAGTTTATGATCAAGTGCTAACTTGCTGCTAGTGAAAGTATTCATATACCTAGATGTTATTTAACACCTGCTTTGACTCTTAAGAAGGAACATAAGTAAATGTTGTTCCCTCAGTTTGAGTCCACCACTCAATCCCTAGATGCCCACAGACACGACGACTACAAAATCGCTACTAAATGAGATTTCTGGAGTTTAAAACAGTGTTAAGGAAACACAACATCATTTCTTAGCTATAAGCGTTTCTATACATACCGTTTTGGAATGAGGTTTCATTAGTATTCACAGTATTTCCAAATTTTAATTCCTAAAGAGTTTAACATCTAAATTTAATATATTCACCACAGATTCTGTCCAAGTCTTCACAGCTCATTTTTGGGAAGGTAATCCCTACTTTATATAAAATTTTAGAGATTCTAGTAATTAATCCTGGCAATATTGAAGACAAGTCTGAGAACATACAACTGATTTTATGCACTTACTAAGTTAAGTACATCTTATTGGATGAGAACTTCATTTCATGTTATAAATATCTCAGATTAGCATCTAGTGGAAAATTTCAGAACAGGAATTTGATGACATCATAGTCCTGCAACACAGCTTGCATTATCCCACCAAGACACAGAACTTTCACGCATTATTCTGACTCTTAATAGGTCCACTTGAACAATTGAAAAAAAAAAAAGCAAAAACACTGGATGAGTGAGCTCCAGATAAATGGCCATTTTGTTGTAGTTTTGTTGTTGAGGAAGAAGAAGAACTTCCAACCCATCTCATTTAATATGTTGGTGTTAGAAGCACCAGTGTGTCAACCAGGCATTTCTTCTCTGACCTTATTTTGGAAATGAGAAACATAAAGGGCCTATATGAGGTCATTTTCCCTAAAATACAGAGCCAATTTACAAGTTATATATTTTATACTGACAGTTCACATCAGGAGGGAAGGTGTGTGACCCGTCTCCTATAATTACATAATAAAAGACAAACAAGATACAGGATATTTTAGGATGCATTAACTTTAATTATAGTAATAGGAGAATATAGAAAACAGTCATACTATTTTTTTTTTCTGGATGGAGTTTTGGATTACAATTGTGGTCTGATGGCAATATTTCCTAGAAAGTATTTTATACACAATAATTAGCACACCACATGAGTAACATGAAGCCAGAAGAGACTGACATGTATCAGCAATATTAGATTTGGTTCTATAGACTGAGAACTAGTTTCCAAAAATGCTAAACTAGTCTGCAAAAATGAACTTGCTTTGAATTCCAAAAGTGGGGGCCAGGTGGTGGAACACCTGGTTGAGTGCACATGTTACAATGCACAAGGACCCAGGTTCGAGCCCCAAGTCCCCACCTGCAGGGGAAATGCTTTGCCAGTGGTGAAGCAGGGCTGCAGATATCTCTCTGTCTCTCTCCTTCTCTAACTCCCCCTACTCTCTCAATTTCTATCTCTGTCCAATAAATAAATTTCTTAAAAAAGACAATATAAAAAATTTAAAAAAGAGTGAGAAAAAAGAATTCCCTAAGTGAAAGAACACTATTCTCTGGTGGTATAAATTGGTCGTAAATTTGTTGATGGATTCAATAAATACGTTTATTTTTGTTTACCATTCTACGTCATGCCCTTGTCTAGGTACTGGAATAAAATAATAATCTTAGACAGACATGATTCTTTGAGTTTCCATTCCAGTTAAATTAAATGATGATAACGGTAAAAATAGAACATTCATAAACATTCACAAACAGTGAAACTATTAGCTAAGTGCTATCTGGAAAATTAATGCTGAAGAGTGAGCCAGTAGCTTCTTCTGAAGTATTGCTGGGACCTCTGTGTGGAGGCCTCACTACATGGCAGAAAAACAGGGAGGTGGATCTCGAGCTTATTGTAGTACCGTCAATGAGAGCACAGTGCTGTCAGAAACTGATGTGGTGGCAACAGAGACAGAAGCAGGTGAATCTGAGGTGTGCTTTGGTGGTCTCAAGGGCAGGGCTTATTTCTGGGTCAACCATGGTGAAGAGGATGATGAAGGAGTGTTCAGATTTTGGGCGGAGCAGCTGGGTTGATAAGTACTGATAGGATTTAAGGTGGAGGAGAGTTGGGGGGAGTAGGTCAAGACTAGAATAGAGAACTATTTCAGACCCACTTACGAGAACTGAATTCCACAGTTTCTTGAGAATTGCTCTTGGGACTGTCCTGTCTTCTCCTGAGAGAGCTAGCAGGGGCATCTCAGCTGGATTAATACAAGAATTTGGAGCAGAGGAGATTAAACGTTAATGTCAGCAGGGAAGAGGTAAATGCTACTATTAAGTTCTTTTGAATTTAAATCACGGAATTTTTCTTCAAATCTGAACCCACTGCAGATCTATAATCTGCATTAGCTGTGAAGATAGACAATGGAGTTAGCAGCTTTTTTTTTTTTTTTTTTTGCCTCAAGGGTTATTGCTGGGGCTTGTTGCCAGCACTACGTAAGAATCCACTGCTCCTAGTGGCCATCTTTCCTCCAGTTGTTGCTGTTGCTATTGTCGGATAGGACAGAGAGAAAGTGAGAGAGGAAGGGTTAGAGAAAGATAGGCACCTTTAGACCTGCCTCACCATTTGCAAAGCGATCCCCCTGCAGGTGGGGAGCCGGGATCCTCGTGCACTTATTTGCACTTGGCACTATGTGTGCCTAACCCGGTGCAGCTGCCTGGCCCCCAGCAGCTTGTTTTGATGGCGCCCAAGGTGGCAGTCAGGCCTGAGGAGAAGAGCAAAGAAGAGGCTTTTTGTCTTACAGACTGTCCTTTCTACATGAACCAAGTCTGCAGTCCTATGGTCATTCTGCAGGACATCTTGGGGGGGAACTGAGACGCTCAAATGGGGAGAGAATGATTAACTATAGAAATCTCTCCCCTTCCCTATGATCCTGCAATTCTTTTCCTGGGAATACATCCCAAGGAACCAAACACAACCATTCAAAGAGATCTGTGTACACATATGTTCATAGCAGCACAATTTGTAATAGCCGAAACCTGGAAGCAAACCAGTTGTCCAACAACAGATGAGTGGCTGAGCAAGCTGTGGTCTATATACACAATGGAATACTACTCAGCTGTTAAAAGTGGTGATTTCACTGTTTTCAGCCCATCTTGGGTGAAGCTTGAAGAAATCATGTTAAGTGAAATAAGTCAGAAACAGAAGGATAAATACGGAATGATCTTACTCACAGGCAGAAGTTGAAAAACAAGATCAGAAGGGAAAAAACTAGGCAGAACTTGGATTGGAGTTGGTGTACTGCACCACAGTAAAAGACTCTGGGGTGGGTGGGGGAATATTTCATGTCCTGGAATGTGATGGCAGAGGACGTAGTGGGGGTTGTATTGTTATGTGGAAAACTGTTATGTGGAAAACATGTTATGCATGTACAAGCTGTTGTATTTATTGTCAACTGTAAAACATTAATCCCCCAATAAAGAAATAAAAAATTTCTCTCCCCATAAGCAGGAAACACATACACTCACCTTTCCATTATAGAGGTCCCCAAGGAGTGTACTTGCCCTGATGACATCAAGCTTTTGAAAATTGTTCCCTGCAATTTTCACAACTTTTTTCAAGTAGTTAATAGCTTCGGTTGTCTTTCCTTCACTAGAAGAAGTAAAATAGAAGATAGAGAATTATTTCACTGATGATGCTTTGTTTTAGAATGTACGTCATCAAAATAATGAAATTTACAGCAAACACATCAACAAGATTTTTTTTTTAAGATGTGGTTTGTTTTTATGGGAATAGACAGAGTTAACACACCTTTATGTCCTCATGCATTGCTGGTAGAATTGTAAAATGGTACCTACTGCTCCCTTTGGAAAACAACTTGGTAGCTTCTCAAAAAATTTTCAATCGAGGGTTGGGCAGTAGCACAGTGGGTCAAGCACACATGGTACAAAGCACAGGACCAGTGTAAGGATCCCGGTTCGAGCCCCTGGCTCCCCACCTGTGGGGGGGGTCGCTTCACAAGCAGGGAAGCAGGTCTGCAGGTGTCTATCTTTCTCTCCCCCTCTGTCTTCCCCTCCTCTCTCTGTTTCTCTCTGTCCTATCCTACAAGAACAACATCAATAACAACAACAACAACAACAATAACCACAATGATAAAACAACCAGAGCAACAAAAGGGAAATAATAGCCTCCAGGAGCAGTGGATTCATAGTGCAGGCACCACTTACAAACCATGTCAGCTGCACTCCTAAAGTATATATCCAGGAGAAATGAAAATGTTCCCAACATAAAAATTTGCACACGGATGTTCATAGCAACCTCATCTGTAATCACCAAGAAGTGGCAACAATCTAAATGAATAAGCAAAACGTAGTACATTCACACAAAGAAATATTATTTAACATAAAAAGGGAAAAGTAGTAATATATGCTACAACCTGGAAAAAACCCAAATACTTATTAAACAAAAGAAGATAGTCACAAAACCACAAATGAGTCTTTTACCTGACATGTCTAGAATCAGCAACCCATGGACAGAAAGTAGTCAGTGGCTCAGAGGCTGGGAAGGAAAGTGGCTGTGAAGGGGATGGGTTTCTTTGTTCAAGAAATGCTGCTGTTAATTGCCACACCGTTCCCCCCCCCCCCCCCCCCCCGCTTCTCTCTCTATGGCACCTAGCACTCTCAGCTGAGCTCCTCTCTCTCTCTCCCTCGATGCAGTTCTCTTCCTCCCTTCCATTCTGCCAACATGGGGCTGGTTCTCTCTCTGCTCAACTGCAGGTGGTTCTTCAAAGTTCTGCCCAAGATCTCCCGCGTGCCCCATTAACTGCTTGCTATGGCCAGTTTCACATACTAAGGGAGTGTCCTCGCTCCGATATGCACTTGTCTGGCGATTCTAAATGTCCAGTCCTGATTTCTCTAGCTCTCCTTCACTACAGTTCCACCTGGCTGGGTAGGCTGAGCATAAGACAGGAACAGCTCTTGTCAAGTCATTATCTTCAATGATGTCACTGAATGGATGGCAAAAGAGTGGTTTGGGGTTTTGTGACTATCTTCTTTTGTTTAATAAGTATTCAGGTTTTTTCCAGGTTGTAGCATATATCACTACTCTCCCCTTTTTATGGCTAAATAATATTCCTTTCTGTGAATGCACTACTGTTGGTATTCCTGGAATTTGTCTTCAGGAAACTCCTTCAAAGTCCAGTGATATAAAACATCCAGAAGTAATTTAATACATTCTGTTGTTGAAATGGGGTTACACATAGGAGTTATTTATTTCATCATCATCATCATCATCATCTCCATCTCCTCCTATTCTTCTTCTGATTTCCCTGCTCTTCTTCCTCCTCCTCTCCTTTTTTTTTTTTTTTTTTTTTTTTTGCACCGGGGTTATCATAAGGGCTTGGTGCTGGTACTAAGAATACGGGTGACCATTTTTTTTGCTTTTTAAAAAATTCTACTTTTTTAATTGGATAGGACGGAGATAAATTGAGAGGGGAGAGGGATAAATACAGGGAGAGAGAAAGAGAAAGATACCTGGAGACCTACTTTATCACTTGTGAAGCATCCCCCTTGCAGGTGGGGAGTGGGGGCTCGAACCCGGGACTTTGTGCATGGGAACATGTGAGCTTAGCCAGGTGCACCACCACCTGGCCCCTACTTACTGTACTTTCCAAATGAGGACTCTTCACTCCATCAGGATGTTTCCAAAGCTTAAACCCACCTGTCAGATACTGGTGTGCTGCTATCAGAGATATTCAAAAGGATACGCCAGGAGTTCTGAGAACATTTCAGAGGATTTTTTATTTTGAGTGGGGATACACAGGACTAAAGGTATCAACCTCCTAAAATCTGATGAAGACAGCATTCATTCTCCTGGACAAACTGTAGTATGTTTGTAAAAACAGGCTCGGTTGCTTTAAGGTCAGAGCACAGTCTAGCAGATGCTAGGAATTTGGGTTCAATAGTCACAGTTTAGTCTTCTGGATGAAGAACTCCGACCACACCTGTAAACTTGCTCGTTCCATATTCTTTGTAAGTTGTGAGGTGGGAAAAAAAACCCATATATATCCAGGAAAATAGAGATTCAGTAACTGACAGCTCATACTATGACCACGTGTCACAGTGAAATGAAGTCATTCTACTCACTGCTCTCTACTTGCTGAGCCTCACTGTTGAGAACCTTTCATCATGCAATGAATCTGAACATACGTCTGCAAGGCAGACAGGCACATGCAGCTGGAATCAGAGGACTAACGTTATTTTGTTTACTTGAGTGTCAGGTGCTGTCAAGTACTTTCCTTTCCCCTTTCTTACAGCTAATAGAATGCTCTCCATATCAGAAATCAAGTCGGATTTGATACTCATCCAGTTATGAATATTCCTCTTTATGACTATCTTTACTTTTTTGTAACAAAATTAAAGATATTCTACATTTAGGCATAGCTCAATTCTGCAAAACACTGTGAATTGTTAGAGATGTATTTCAAATGTCCATGTGACTTCAAAAATTTGTTTTGTGGAACAACTAAAGTGGTATTGAGAGGACATGGGATGTAAACTGATTGATCAATACAGTGGCATAATCTTTAAAATTGTGAGTAGATGTGAATCTCTAAGACTAAAGATATTTTATCAAACTGGTGGTAACTCTCAAAGCTCTTTCTTGGACTATAATACTAGCAAAAGGATTGAAAATAGCAAAAAGAAAATAAAATGGAGAATTCTTTCACATCACTTTAAAGCCTTAGGGAAAGTCATTATTTTTATTTAAGTTTTAGAAGCATAAGTTAATGTTTCTAAAAGCTGCTATATTTCTGGTGGAATTGTATGGATTGGGCTTGGCCTGTTAGTAATTGTTAAATAACAACAAGCTCAACAACAACAAAAGAAGTACAATGAACAAGATATACAAAATGATATAAATAGAACTATTGCTGGATGAGTCAAGTTTTTTTTTTTCCCCTGACAAAGTAATAAAAGATATCCAAATCAATCAAAAATCAACTGGAACGTACTCTAACAAATAATGCCAAAGACAAAATCTCTGGCAACATATTACATGCCCCACTCAGTGAACACCCAGTTCCAGAGCAAGCACAGTTGTTATTATATAAATATCATATGTCGCTTAAAGGAGCTTCAAATATAAAAAGTAAGCAACAGATTTAGAAACCCATCTTTCCTTGGAAGAAAGAAAAAAAAAATCAAAGCTTCCAGAAACGCTGAAGATTATTTGTGTAAGTTCAAAGACAAGGTTAAAATGTTAGACAAATATTAATTCCCGTTTTCTATATGCAGCGCACAGGTGCACCTGGGGCAGCGTATTATAGAGGATAATCACTGAATTCATTCAACCAGACCTCAGAGAGTTAAAAACATATATTCTGAGGAACAGGATGCCTCGGTCCGAAGAATGAGAATGAAACAGTGCAGAATATTTGTGTATCAAGGTGATGCCGGTTTCCAACTGGGAAAACAGGACGGTTAACACCCACATCCCCTGACAACTGTCCAATTATGCATATCACACTTGGCCTACTGTTTGCGGTAGAAGTAATCAATAAAGGATGTGGTTGAGTGAACATAGATTTTGGTTGAACCAATGCATGAAAACTTAATCATTTACTCAGAGAGGAGAAATCAAATAGGGCAGAGATGAAACAGCCACTCAGGGGTTTGTTGATTGTGCCACCAAGTGTGCGGGCCACAGATGAAAGTAATAAGGGCAAATGGAATTGGTGACAGGAGAGAATGTAAAAAAAAAAAAACCATTCTTAATTCCATGAATTAATAGAAATGTTTCTGATGTATTTGGTGGGGGGGGGGGGGAGGCCATTTTTAGGAAATTTCGCATCCGAGCCTGGAAGTGCCATTTTCAAGGATGTATGAAAATTACTAGGGCATGTCACTTCTCTCAAGCAAGAGGAAATTAATTCCCAGCTATAACAGAAAGGTAATTTTCACACTTGGAACTTTGTGCTGATTGATTTAAAGATCTCCACTGTGAAAAGTTTGCTAGGAAATAATTTAACCCAAGTTTGCAAGAAAATCTGCAATTGGTATGGGATAAAAATTCGAGCTGGGTTTGTCGAAAACCCATGTGTCTTGAACTAGTCTCATTTTCGTGGTGACACCCCCCCCCCCCATACACACACACCTAGATAAAATAAAAAAGCCATCTTGATTATTTAGAGAATTGCACAACTTCAGAACACAATATATTTTAGTAAGTAAGGCCAAAAACGTCATAAGGAAAAGTGAGGAACCCCCCCCCCCGTGTTTACTCAGGTTGTGTCTATGTAGTAATAACATTCAGTTGGTAATTTCTCATCCCCACTATCTCTTTGTTTTATGGGCCACAAATCTGGCTTTTATAGCTGTCTCACAGGCAACTGTTATTATTTAGAGCATCGGCTCTATTTTGCACTAGTCTACCGTGTTAAGGGGAAAATTGTAAATGCTTATTTTCTGTTATACAGTTTAAACCCTTGTGCAATTAATATCACCCAGATCATCAGCAGGAAATAATAAGCCTTGTTCACTATCAAAATCTTCATCAATATCATCTTCATCTTCTCCAGGGTTGGGTCTCACACTACCAGAAGGTTAACATGGCAGTGCCTTACCCTCCCCTCCCTCCGAACACACACGCAGCCTTGAAGGAATGGGGCTTGTTTTTCAACTGAAGCCTCAGTATAAATTCTTAAAATCATTTTTGAAGCTTCCAGCCTTATAGCTTATTCACCTTTCACGGCCAGTCAGCTGATGAGCCCTAGACACACACACTTGTCCTAGACACGGCTTTCCACTTCCATTTCCTTTAGAGAAAAAAATGTGTTTATGCAAGAGTTGGGCAGTAGCGCAGTGGGTTAAGTGCAGGTGGCGCAAAGCGCAAGGAACAGTGTAAGGATCTTGGTTCGAGTCCCTGGCTCCCCACCTGCAGGGGAGTCTGAAGCAGGTCTGCAGGTGTCTGTCTTTCTCTTCCCCTCTCTATCTTCCCCTCCTCTCTCCAATTCTCTTTGTCCTATCCAACAATGGCGACATCAATAACAACAACAATAATAACTACAACAATAAAACAATAAGACAAACAGAAAGGGGGTAAATAAATAAATATTTTTAAAAACATGTTTATAGAAATAGGGCTACTATGAGCGGAATTTATGCAACTGCAAGGGTTAAGAAAAAGACTCAGAGGAAAGGCTCAGCTTTATACACAGTGCCATTTATTTCTCAGCAGCCCCTACCACCATTTCCTTTCTTTGGGCTGTGTTTCACTTCTTACTCTGGTTTTATTTCTTTTTGACTCAACATGGATTGACAACATTGTGAAATTTTAGAGGTATACTGTGCATAAAACTCACCACACCAAACACAGCATCTCTAATGTCACTATACTAGCGACTGAGTCAGTCTCTCTCCCTCTCCCACCCCCTCCATCACTGGGGCTTCACTGCTCCAGGCCAACTGTTTTCAGAGAGAGAAAAACAGAGATAGAGAGAAAGAAACGACAGCCACATTCTAAGCTTTCTTCAGCACGGTGGAGGCTATGCTCAAACTTGGGTTGTGTGCAGGACAAAGTAAGCACACTATCCAAGTGAGCAGTCTTTCCATCCATCCCCTACTTCCTTCTCATGTTCTCTCCCTTAACTACAAGAACTTCTGGTCTACGGGTTAGTTTTGGTATTACTTTTATTCTCAACACATGGGTGAAGTTATCTGGGAACTGTCGTTTAATTCCCTATTTCACTGTATGTGTGTGCTAGTTCTTGCATGTGACGGCTAATCTGAAGAGCAGAGGACTATGACTATATATGCACGTGCATCTACGCATGTGTGGGCCTGAGCACGCGCACAAGTATCAAAGCACACCAGGTCCTTGAAGTGAAGCTTATGACCACAGATCTGTATAAAGCATTTCTGTCCGCGGATTTGACTTAATAAGGCTTCTGAGATATCTAGGATGTGCTGTTCATCTGTTTAGAATTTCTGTATCTGAAACACAGTCCACACTGTTGAGTTATTTTTGCATAAGTGACAAAAGAATATGCTGAGGTCCCTATTGCTCTGAATGCTCTCTAACAAGCACCGTCGATGCCACAGCATGGCAGTCATGGGCAGGAAGCTTGCTGTGCCCTGCGGACTGCTCTGTGGTCTCAGAAGAAGCATCCCCTATGCTCTCTTGTCCACTGTACACTTTTATTTATTTGTTTGTTTATTTAGCCTCCAGGGTTATTGCTGGGGCTTGGTGCCAGCATTATGAATCTACTGCTCCTGGCAGCCAATTTTTTCCATTTTATTGGATAGGACAGAAAGAAATTGAGAGAGGAGGGGGAGATAGAGAAGGAGAGAGAAAGACAGACACCTGCAGACCTGCTTCACCATTTATGAAGCATCCCCCCCCGCAGGTAGAGAGCAGGGGCTTGAACCCAGATTCTTCTGTGGGTCCTTGTGCTTAGTACTATGTGCACTTAACCGGGTGTGTCACCACCTGGTTCCCTATTGTGTGTTATAAAATTAAGAATCCATCACTGGGTGATGGCACACCTTGCTGAGCACACATTTCCATGCACCAAGGACCTAGGTTTAAGCCCCTACTCCCCACTTGCTAGGAGAACACTACAAAAGCGGTGAAGTAGGTCTGCAAGTATCTATCCCTTTCTCTCTCTCTCTCTCTCTCCCTCCTTCCCTCCCTTCCTATTTCCCCTTTCAATTTCTCTCTGTCCTATCAAATAAAAAATAGAGGGGGCTGGGTGGTGGTGCACCCAGTTAAGCCACAAAGTACTAAACACAAGGACTAAGGTTTGAGCCCCAACTCCCCACCTGCAGGGGTCGCCCTCACAAGTGGTGAAGCAGGTTTGCAGGTGTCTGCCTTTCTCTCCCTCTCTCTGTCTCCCTGTCCTCTCTTAATTTCCCTCTGTCCTATCTAATAAAATAAAAAAATAATAATAAATGAATCTGCCTGGAACAGTGGATTCGTAATGTTGGCTCTGTGCTCCAGAGATAACCTTGGTGGCAACAAACATAAAAAATTAAAAGTAAAAAAGCGAGCTATGCTGTACAAATGAAAAATAGAAAGAAAATAAAGGAAATATGGCCATCAGCGTCAGTGGATGCATAGTGCAGGCACTGAGTCCCAGTGGCAATTAAAAAATAAATAAATACGGAAAACTGAGAAATGTTATGCATGTACAAACTATTATATTTACTGTCGAATGCAAAACATTAATTCCCCAATAAAGAAATTTAAAAATAAATAAATTAATTAATTAATTGGTGGCCAGGTGGTGGTGAACCTGGTTAAATGCACACATTATAGTGTGCAAGGATGCAAGTTCAAGCCCCTGATGCCCACCTTCATGGGGAAAGCTTCACGAGTGGTGAAGCAGGTCTGCAGGAGTCTCTCTGCCTCTCTCACTATCTTCCCCTTCCATCTCAATTTCTGTCTGTGTCCAATAAATAAATAAAAATTAAAACAAACAAACAAAAACTCATGCTCACCATAACTTTGTTGGTACTTCAATAGATGAAAATTGTTTTTCTCTCCTTTTTTTAGGTAGAGGCAGAGAGAGACAGAGAGACACAGACACCACAGCACTGGAGCTCCCTTCAATGTGGTGGAGGTCAGGCTCGAACCTGGGCTGCACACATGGCTAGGTAGCACACTATCCAGGTGAGCTACTTACAAGCCTGATGGGATTTTTTTTTTTTTTTTACAATAGCAATGTTTTTGTTTTCTTGGTGTAAAGAAGTGAGGATAAATTTTCTTGTCCATTTTGTGTTTTCCACAAGGCAGGATGCTAAATTCTGACCAAGATATTCCTACTGAAAACCCGCCCTACCTCATGTTATACCAAACACAGCTGTGTCCTTTCCGTATCTCAACCTCAAGTAATAAGAAGCCAAATGAAAACATTCGACTTGTTGCTGCTTTTATTACCAGCATTTACCAGATAACTGTTCAAATTTCAGCTTAGCTTTTACTGTAGAGGCCTGACATAGGGACTAAAATATTCCAGATGACACACAAGTTTAGTGAGTGAGGATTAATGAGAGATAGCCCCTGGTGCCCGCAAATTTCAAACATGATTATAAAGACCATCAGTAAGCAAAGCTCCAGTTCAATACTTGTCTGAATTGTGGCCTAGTAAGCATTTGATATGTGTTTATAGTGGATATTCCCCCCTCAAAGTGTAATGCCCCCGTGAAATCAGTCTGAAGGAAGCAGCAGTGCAAACTCTCTTCAAAGACCTAGAAAGGTTATGGCCACTGAAGCATATTCTGTATTCCTGTGCACTCTGATTTTTAAACTTGATTTAACCTGAGACCTGATTTCCACTCAAAGTCATTCCTGAAATTACAGGAGAATCAGAAATCAAATGAGGTGAGGTCAGAAACAAACAAACAAACAAACAAACAACAACAAAACCTAAGAAGACTTCCAGGGCCTATTTTTAAAAAAATTTTTACTTATTTTCCCTTTTGCTGCCCTTGTTGTGATTATTGATGTCATTATTGTTGGATAGGACAGAGAGAAATGGAGAGAGGAGGGGAAGACAGAGAAGGGGAGAGAAAGAGAGACACCTGCAGACCTGCTTCACCACCTGTGAAGTGACTCCCCTGCAGGTGGGGAGCTTGGGGCTCGAACTGGGATCCTTGTGCTTTGCACTCAGGGCCTATTTTTAAAAGATCTGCCTTGACTTAAGGGAACTTAAGTAAAAGGGTCACTTAAGAAGGGCTCCGCTTAAAAGTTAAGCAGGCAGTAATGGAAAGCGACAGAGCTCGAATCACTTCTGCCTCTCATGGTTGAGTGGGTCTGTGGTGACAGCGGGGCCAGGAGGTGCTGACCTACCTCTGCAGCACCTTGGCGATGGCTTCATAGGCTCTGCCCAGGCTGAGCTCGTCCTCCAGCTCCGCGGAGATTGCAGAGTAATTATTGAGCACCTATCAGGGAGAGACATACACATCAAACAGAGAGCCCCCGGCCTGACACACTGAGCCTTCATTGCGTAACAGAAAAGATGAAAATTAATAGTTACTTTTAATGTCGCTATAAAATACTTATTTCCTTTTTGTCTATTAAAAATTCATGCTGGTTTGTTTTATTTTTATCTGTAGGATAACTGGCTTCACAGTTATCTCTTTACACCGTGACGGTGAGGTCTGACTTTTGGGGGGGGATAATTTTTTTCCCCTGCACAACCCCCCAAATCTTGCGATTTATATGACTTAGGTGTGAATAAATAATTGAATGGCTCCCAATGTTACTTTAAAATATGGGACCGTTATCTAAGGTAATATAAGGCGGCTTCTAATACTCTACCGTGGCAGCTTAAATATCACTTTTCTTTCTATAAATAGCTGCTTGGAAAGCCCGGATATAGATGCCAGGCAATTTCTAAATCTGTCATTTTATTAGCTGCATAGCTCACAGTTTGTACACACACAGTCACTGCACACTAAAAATATTTCTTGCAAATCCACTTCATTACCAGCCATCTTTTCGATAATCAAAAGATGACAACTGCACGGCTAAACATATGTCCTTAATTTAATTTAACAGTGACATCATCTGAAAGGCACAATTTCCATTCTTCTTCTTCTTCTTCTTCTTCTTCTTCTTCTTCTTCTTCTTCTTCTTCTTCTTCTTCTTCTTCTTCTTCTTCTTCTTCTTCTCCTTCTCCTTCTCCTTCTCCTTCTCCTTCTCCTTCTTCTTCTTCTTCTCCTCCTCCACCTCCTCCTCTTTCTCATCTTCCCCGCCTCCACCTTCTATTCCTCCTCCTCTTCCTTCTTCTTTTCATTCTTTTCAGTGCCATCAGGAGGAAGACACATCAAGCAAAATCCCCCCATTCCTTCTTCTCCTTTCATCGTTCCTTGGCCCAACCTATCACACACATGAGGACACCGGAGACCTTCAAAGGCCTTGATGGAAATCCCTTTTTTGCACATTTCCTAAGAAGGCATTAGTGAAAATCATTGGATGGTGCTGGGAGAGTTGGGCAGTGAGAGGGGACAGAAGGATGGGTAGCGAGTTGTTGCCCAAATAGGGCAGCTTGGGAGGTCTGAGTGGAAGAGGTGGTATCTGTATTTGTTTTTCCTTCCGTGAAGTTAACCTTTGGGGAGTGGTGCCTCATAAACATGGGTGTGGTGTGGCTTACTACTGGATCCAACACAGCTACTGCAGCTCACTTACTCGTACACATTGGCCCCATCCCACCAAGCATGTGAAGCCGCAAATTTGGATCCTTATTGATATACTGAGAGGTTGGGAGCCTCTGTACATATGTGCTTCTATCACTCGTATGCTGGTCTTTCTCATTCTGGAAACTTCAGATAGAGACAAAAGCAGGTGGAGAATAGCAAGAGAGGAAGAGACACCACAGTCCCGGCCTATCTGTGGGCCTCCTCCTGGTGCTTTGGCCTGTGCCCTTCCAGGTGAGCTCCCTCCTGGCCCCTGGAGTCATAAATCCAGGTCTCTTAATAAAACTTGCATAAACTTGAGGTCATTCTTTTCACTCTGTCTTTGTACAATTGATAGCACCTTGACTTAGTTTGATACAACTTAGCACAGACTTTTTTTTTTTTTTTTTTTGGTTAAGGGACAGAACTTTTGAATTTGTGAAGTATCATGAAATTTTACCAGGTTAAAACATCACAATATTTAGGAAGAGACACCTACTGTTTGTTTTGGCCCATGTACTTTTCTATGATAGCTTGTAACTTTAAAGGCTGGATAGTATTCTGTTTTATGCCCTCAGACACGTTGCTTAGTCAGTAAATATTGTTACGGTATATGCCAGGCACTGTGTTGGACCTTAGGGAGTCCTAAACAGAAGAGCCGAGGAGGTGATCCAGCCCTGAAGACCCTGACATCCCAGGCGTTCAGAGTCTGGACTGATAAGACTTGGTGAACTTTAGCAATGGCAAGCACCAGCTTTCCCCAGGGCTCAACCACCCCCAGGAGAAACCCTGCCGCAAAGAACCTCTTAAGACTCTGAAGCAATTACTTAACTTCTCCAGGTCACTAATGTGATTATCAGATGAGGGATGATTTTGCCCCCCTGGAGGATTCTGGCAATGTCTGGTGATTGATTATTTTAGGCCTTCATAATTAAGAAGGGTGATACTGGCATTTACTGAACAGAAAGAAGCAAGGGGCTCTGCCAAATACCCTACAATGCACATGGTAGGCCCTTCATAACAAAGAACTGTCCAGCTCCAAATGTGGATGATCTAGCTTTTGATTGAACAGTTTCCCATTCAGTCATTGGAGTTAACTTGGGAAAACCACTGATTAAGCCAAAACAAACTCTGTACTTATCAGCTATTCACCAAGGCCATATTTTATGAGACCATATTTTATGAAACCGTAAAACCATGTCTCTGTCCTGTGACAGTCCTTTCACTGTTGTCCTTTCTCAGAGCCACCCAGCATGCTCTGAAATAAGGGAGAATGAAATCTCAACTAGTTAGTCACTTTCAAACCATTTAGTTTTCCACCCTTTATTGAGGGTGGGGGACCTGGGGGAACCAATGGTTTACAGTCAACAGTAAACTACAGTAGTTGGTACATGTGTAACATTTCTCATTTGTCCACATAACATTCTAACCCCCCACCTAGGTCATCCTCCATTATCATAATCCAGGACTTGAACACTTCCTCCCCCACCTCTCATCCCAGTGTCCGTTACTCTGGTGCAATACACCAAATCCAGTCCAAATTCAAACCATTTCTTGTTTCACCTCCAAGTCTAAGAATTCTAGATGAGTTCAAATAAATCCACCTGGACCACAGATGCCTGAGATGCCCATAAAGGGGCATCTGCTGGATTTGTCTCTAGCTAAGAAGTTAGGAGTCTACCGCCCAGACTGCGTTCTCTCTCTCTTCCTTGCCCAATGTTAACAGTGAGCACAGCTACCACACTGTCCTAGTCTCAGACCCACACCCCTCGCTGGGAGTTGGCACAGTGGATAAAGCACAGGACTCTCAAGTATGAGGTCCCAAGTTCAATCCCTGACAGTATATGTGCCAGATGGTGTTGATTCTTCCTCTCTCTCTCTCTCTCTCTGTTTTCCTCTCTTCCTCTCTCCTCCCTCCCTCTCCCTCTGCCTATTCATGAATAAATAAATAATTTTTTAAAAGAAATAAAAAGTTTGAGCAGTACTTTCCAGCTCACTGTTGAGGAAAATGTATTCCTTATTGGAATTCTTAGAATTGGAAACAGTTGGAATTCTGCCTCATTATTTTGAACTTTGAGAATCATCTCGGTGTTGAATATGTAGAGTTATTGGGGTGAGGAATATTCTTGAGGATATTTTAAATATGTTAGAAATTGCAAAGTGAACTCCTAGCATATGAAATAGGAACTAGCAATTCTAATTCTATATATGTAATTTGAAGATAACTTTGGATTTTCATCAAATGCTTAAACATTTCAGACTGATCATGGCATTTGTAATGGTCCTAAATGTGAACAGAATCAGGGCCTAGTGGTATATCACCTGGTAGAGCACACACAGTAACCTGCAGGATGACCTGGGTTCAAGTCCCTGGTCCTGAGCTTCAAGGGAAAAGCTTCATGATGGTTGGAGTAGTGCTGTAGATGTCTCTGTGTGTGTGTGTGTGTGTGTGTGTCTGTCTCTCTCTCTCTGTGTCTGTCTCTCTGTCTCTCTCTCTCTCTTGCTTACATTCACCCAAAAAACAAGAGGAAAAAGTGACAACCAGGAGTGAGGAATCCATCTGTTCACCAAACCTTAGTGATAATCCTGGTAGGAACAACAAGAAGGTGAACAAAAACATGGGGGCTTCTGCTGTCCTTGCTGCCACCTATTCTAATAAAGGGACATGTTCTAGAAGTTCAGTCAGAATATGTGAGGTTTTTCAAATGAGAGGGAGATGTCATAATAACATTTTTTTTCCAGATTTATTTTATTAGTGATTTAATAATGATTGACAAGACTGTAGGATAAGAGGGGTACAGTTCCCACCGGAGTTCTGTATCCCGTCCCCTCCACTGGAAGCTTCCCTATTTTTTATCCCTCTGGGAGAATAGACCAAAAATCTTTAAGGGGTACAGAAAGTAGGAGTTCAGACTTCTGTGATTGCTTCTCTGCTGAACATGATGTTGACATGTTGATCCGTACCCCCAGCCTGCTTTTGTCTTTGCCTAATGGGATAGGCCTTTGGGGAGGCGAGCTTGCAGGACACATTAGTGAGGTTGTCTGCCTTCCCGAAAATCAGGTTGACGTCTGCAGATGGTACCATCTGCAACTTGGTGGCTGAAAAGTATTAAGATATAAAGCAGAACAAATTGTTTAATTCCAGGAACCTAAAGGTAAGAATAGAGCAGATGGAACTAAGGGTCTTCCTGTGGGAAGAAGCTAGGAAGTCTATTTTCGGTATATTCCAAGGCGCCCATGACTACTAATTTTTGCCTGAGCCTGACAGCTAGCATGCAGGTGGGCTAAAAGTAGTGTCAGGGAAGATGATGTCAGAATTGAGAATAGGACTAGAAAGCTGGATCAGGGCAGAGAGTAGCTCTCAAATACGGGGAAAGTGTATAAATACTATTAACGGTAAACCCCATCGAGCTGACCAAGGGCCCATGTCTGTTCATATTCAGCACAGGAGCCTGTGTGACCTCTGAGTCCCTGTCGGTCTGACATCACAGTCCATGGTCACAGCTTGGAACAGTCCAGGCTGCACTCATTTCAGGACCAGTCTTTCTCAAGTGGCAGAGTATGTTGACCCAACCTTCCTTTGGAGAGTTGGGCAATAATAGCATTTCAGATGAGGTGCCAGGACATAGCTTGTATGGTAGGGCATTATTATTATTAAGTAATAATAATAAATTGAATGGGATGGCTCATTGTTTTGTCTTTAGAAAAAAACTTGAAGGGGAGTCGGGCTGTAGCGCAGCGGGTTAAGTGCAGGTGGCGCAAAGCACAAGGACCGGCATAAGGATCCCGGTTCGAACCCCGGCTCCCCACCTGCAGGGGAGTCGCTTCACAGGCGGTGAAGCAAGTCTGCAGGTGTCTATCTTTCTCTCCCCCTCTCTGTCTTCCCCTCCTCTCTCCGTTTCTCTCTGTCCTATCCAACAATGACGACAACAATAAAACAACAAGGGCAACAAGAGGGAATAAATAAATAAAATAAAATATTAAAAAAAAAGAAAAAGAAAAGAAAAAAACTTGAAAATAAAATATATTTGTCAAGTATTCTAAAACCCAGGACAAATTCTAAAAAAAAATGAAGGCATACTTTAAGTTATTCAGTATGTCAAGACAGAGTCATAAAATCCAAGTCACAGATCGCTTTCTCTCCTCTCCTCTCCCGGATCAACTAGGAATACCAAAGGAGACCACCTGGACCGAAACAAGACAGGACTAGAATGACCACAGAAACCCAGTAAATCACCCGTGAGTACAAACACACGTGGCTGGTGACAGAGAGGAGAGAGGGGCCTAAGAAGAGATTAAGTGACTGCTAACAGTTCGACAGTTTGTCAGTGGAGACACCACCTCCAGTCTGCTCCACCAACAAGAGGACAGCTGAAGGGAGGAAAGGACTCCCCAGAGACTCACCAAGTACAACTCTGAGTCTCCATTGCTACTACCCTCAGAATCTGGAGCAGCAACAGGGAGGGACACCAGGGCACAGAGATCTAACCGGGAAACTCAGGAGAAGACCTATACCTCGGTGGCATAGCTGAAGGGCTTTGAAAGTCTCTATGCATAACCACTGGATTATCTCTGCCACACCCTGCTTTATCTCTTGGTCAGGAGTCATTGATTAAGCTAAGAAGCCTACTGATAGTTTAAAAGCCCTCAGGCTACCATAGCCTACAGGGGAAAAAAAAAGGCTTTTACACCACTGAACTCCAACTCAGGGATTGAAAAAACTGTCAACTTATATAAAATGGTTAAAACAACAAGAAAAAATAATGGAGACTCGAACCAGAACAAGAGTCCAGCTAAAGGTCCTCCAGAGGGCGAAGCACAAAACAACGAGTTCAACATCCAAACATTAGCTAAGGAAATAATAACAGGAGTGAGTAAAGAATTTGAAAAAATTGTAATCAGAACTGCAGGAACAACAAATGAGAATATGGAAGAAAATTCTAATAATCTCATGGTTATTAGAGAGCTGAAAGCTGAAATTGCTGAGCTAAGAAGGCAACTAGCTGAACAAGCTAAAACAGTATCAGAGCAGGGCAACAAAATAGATGAACTCCAGAAAGCAGTAGAGGGCAGAGAGAATAGAATCAATGAGGCTGAAGACAGAATTAGCAAGATTGAGGATGAATTAGAGACAACTAAAAAAGAAGTAAGAGATGTCAAAAAGAGATTAAGAGATGCTGAAAACAACAACAGAGTCCTATGGGATGACTTCAAAAGAAACAATATACGCATTATTGGCTTACCAGAGGAAGAAAGAGAAGGGGAGGAAGAAAGCGTTCTCCAGGCCATAATAGCTGAAAATTTCTCTAGTCTAGACAACACCAAAGACATAAAGATTCAAGAAGCCCAGAGGGTCCCAAACAGAATTAACCCAGACCTAAAGACACCAAGACATGTCATACTTAGATTGGAAAGGAATAAGGATAAAGAAAGGATCCTCAAGGCTGCAAGAGAAAAACAAAGAGTCACCTACAAAGGAAAACCCATAAGATTAGCAGCAGACTTCTCCATACAAACACTACAGGCCAGAAGAGAATGGCAAGATATCTATCGAGTGCTCAATGAGAAAGGCTTTCAGCCAAGAATACTATATCCTGCTAGATTGTCATTCAGACTAGATGGAAGCATCAAAACCTTCTCAGACAAGCAACAGTTGAAGGAAGCAACCATCACCAAGCCTGCCTTGAAAGAAGTTCTGAAAGGTTTCCTATAAACAACCAGACCACCACAAATAGAACATATATCAAAACACTCTAAAACTCTACAAGAATGGCGTTAAAATATCTTCAATCTTTGATATCAATAAATGTCAATGGCCTGAATTCACCTATTAAAAGACACAGAGTAGGAAGATGGATCAGAAAACACAACCCAACAATATGTTGTCTACAGGAAACTCACCTAACGCAACAAGACAAACACAGACTTAAAGTGAAAGGATGGAAAACTATCATTCAAGCCAATGGCCCACAAAAAAGGGCAGGAACAGCTATTCTCATATCTGACATGATAGACTTTAAAATAGATAAGATTAAAAAAGATAGGAATGGACACTACTTAATGCTCAGAGGATCAGTCAATCAAGAGGACTTAACAATTATTAATATCTATGCACCCAATGAGAAGCCATCTAAATACATCAAACTTCTACTGAAAGAGCTACAGCAATATATTAACAGTAACACAATCATAGTAGGGGACTTCAACACCCCACTCTCTCAACTTGACAGATCATCCAGGAAGAAAATCAGTAAAGACATAAGGGAGCTAAATGAAGAGATAGATAAACTAGAACTATTGGACATTTTCAGAGTCATTCATCCCAAGAAACTGGAATACACATTTTACTCAAATCCACATGGATCATTCTCAAGGATAGACCATATGTTAGGCCACAAAGACAGCATCAGCCTATTCAAGAGCACTGAAATCATCCCAAGCATCTTCTCAGACCACAGTGGAATTAAACTAACACTTAACAATCAACTAAAGATTAGTAACAGTGCCAAAATGTGGAAGCTCAACAGTACACTTCTTAACAACTTCTGGGTCAAAGAGGAAATCAAGGAAGAAATCAAAATGTTTCGAGAGTTCAATGAAAATGAAGACACAAGCTATCAAAATATTTGGGACACAGCTAAAGCAGTCCTAAGAGGGAAGTTCATAGCTATACAAGCACACATTAGGAAACAAGAAAAGGCACAAATAAACAGCCTGATTGCACATCTTAAAGACCTAGAAGAAGAACAACAAAGGAACCCTAAAGCAACCAGAAGGACAGAAATTACTAAAGTTAGGGCAGAAATAAATAACATTGAGAATAGGAAAACCATACAAAAGATCAATGAAAGTAAATGTTGGTTCTTCGAAAGAGTAAACAAAATCGACAAACCTTTAGCCAGACTCACAAAACAAAAAAGGGAGAAGACCCAAATAAATCGGATAGTAAATGAAAGAGGAGATATCACAACAGACACTGCAGAAATTCAACATATCATGCGAGGCTTCTATGAACAACTACATGCCACCAAGTTAGAGAACCTGGAAGAAATGAATGATTTCCTAGATACCTAGCAACTTCCAAAACTAAGTAAAGAGGAAGTGGATAACATGAACAGGCCCATCACAGCTAATGAAATTGAAACAGTTATCAAAAATCTTCCCAAAAATAAAAGTCCTGGACCAGATGGTTTTACAAATGAATTCTACAAAACTTTCAAAGAAGAACTAATACCTCTACTTTTAAAAGTCTTCCAGAAGATTGAAGACACTGGAATACTCCCTGCCAGCTTCTATGAAGCCAACATCACCCTGATACCAAAAGCAGACAGGGACACAACCAAAAAAGAAAACTACAGACCAATATCTCTGATGAACATAGATGCGAAAATATTGAACAAAATTCTAGCCAACCGGATACAGCAGTATATCAAAAAAATTGTTCATCATGGCCAAGTGGGGTTTATCCCAGGCATGCAAGGTTGGTTTAATATACGTAAATCAATCAATGTGATCCACCACATCAACAAAAGCAAGACCAAAAACCACATGGTCATATCAATAGATGCAGAGAAAGCCTTTGACAAAATACAACATCCCTTTATGATCAAAACACTACAAAAAATAGGAATAGATGGAAAATTCCTGAAGATAGTGGAGTCTATATATAGCAAACCTACAGCCAACATCATACTCAATGGTGAAAAACTGGAAGCATTTCCCCTCAGATCAGGTACCAGACAGGGCTGCCCACTATCACCATTACTATTCAACATAGTGTTGGAAGTTCTTGCCATAGCAATCAGGCAGGAGCAAGGAATTAAAGGCATACAGATTGGAAGAGAAGAAGTCAAACTCTCCTTATTTGCAGATGACATGATAGTATACATGGAAAAACCTAAGGAATCTAGCAAGAAGCTTTTGGAAATCATCAGGCAATACAGTAATGTGTCAGGCTATAAAATTAACATTCAAAAGTCAGTGGCATTCCTCTATGCAAACACTAAGTTAGAAGAAATTGAAATCCAGAAATCAGTTCCTTTTTCTATAGCAACAAAAACAATAAAATATCTAGGAATAAACCTAACCAAAGAAGTGAAAGACTTGTATACTGAAAATTATGAGTCACTACTCAAAGAAATTGAAAAAGACACAAAGAAGTGGAAAGATATTCCATGCTCATGGGTTGGAAGAATTAACATCATCAAAATGAATATATTACCCAGAGCCATCTACAAATTTAATGCTATCCCCATCAAGATCCCAAGCACATTTTTTAGGAGAATAGAACAAATGCTACAAATGTTTATCTGGAACCAGAAAAGACCTAGAATTGCCAAAACAATCTTGAGAAAAAAGAACAGAACTGGAGGCATCACACTGCCAGATCTCAAACTATATTATAGGGCCATTGTCATCAAAACTGCTTGGTACTGGAACATGAACAGACACACTGACCAGTGGAATAGAATTGAGAGCCCAGAAATGAGGCCCCACACGTATGGACATCTAATCTTTGACAAAGGGGCCCAGACTATTATATGGGGGAAGCAGAGTCTCTTCAACAAATGGTGTTGGAAACAATGGGTTGAAACATGCAGAAGAATGAAGCTGAATCACTGTATTTCACCAAATACAAAAGTAAATTCCAAGTGGATCAAGGACTTGGATGTTAGACCAGAAACTATCAGATACTTAGAGGAAAATATTGGAAGAACTTTTTTCCGCATAAATTTTAAAGACATTTTCAATGAAACGAATCCAATTACAAGGAAGACTAAGGCAAGTATAAACCTATGGGACTACATCAAATTAAAAAGCTTCTTCACAGCAAAAGAAACCACTACCCAAATCAAGAGACCCCTCACAGAATGGGAGAAGATCTTTACATGCCATACATCAGATAAGAGTTTAATAACCAACATATATAAAGAGCTTACCAGACTCAACAACAAGACAACAAATAACCCCATCCAAAAATGGGGGGAGGAATTGGACAGAATATTCACCACAGAAGAGATCCAAAAGGCCGAGAAACACATGAAAAAATGCTCCAAGTCTCTGATTGTCAGAGAAATGCAAATCAAGACAACAATGAGATATCACTTCACTCCTGTGAGAATGTCACACATCAGAAAAGGTAACAGCAGCAAATGCTGGAGAGGGTGTGGGGTCAAAGGAACCCTCCTGCACTGCTGGTGGGAATGTCACTGGGTCCAACCTCTGTGGAGAACAGTCTGGAGAACTCTCAGAAGGCTAGAAATGGACCTACGCTATGACCCTACAATTCCCCTCCTGGGGATATATCCTTAGGAACCCAACACATCCATCCAAAAAGATCTGTGTACACATATGTTCTTGGCAGCACAATTTGTAATAGCCAAAACCTGGAAGCAACCCAGGTGTCCAACAACAGATGAGTGGCTGAGCAAGTTGTGGTATATATACACAATGGAATACTACTCAGCTGTAAAAAATGGTGACTTCACCGTTTTCAGCCGATCTTGGATGGACCTTGAAAAAATCATGTTGAGTGAAATAAGTCAGAAACAGAAGGATGAATATGGGATGATCTCACTCTCAGGCTGAAGTTGAAAAACAAGATTAGAAAAGAAAACACAAGTCGAACCTGAAATGGAATTGGAGTATTACACCAAAGTAAAAGACTCTGGGGTGGGTAGGTGGGTGGGGAGAATACAGGTCCATGAAAAATGATGAATGAAATAGTGGGGGTTGTATTACTAAATGGGAATCTGGGGAATGTTATGCATGTAAAAAAAAAAAAAGAAGTAGAAACGCAAAGCAGAAATTGACTGAGTTTGGAGTATGGCACCAACGTAAGAAAGCAGAAGTATACTAGAGTTTGCAGTGAGTACCTCCCTAATACTTCCTCTCCACTTTTCCAAGCTTTGGGTCCATGATTGCTCAACAATTTGTTTGGCTTTGTATGTTAACTCTCTTTTCAGTCACCAGGTTCCAGGTGTCATCAGGATGTCGTCCAGACTTCCCTGGATTGAAGACACCACCAATGTGTCCTGGAGCTCAGCTTCCCCAGAGACCCATCCTACTAGGGAAAGAGAGAGGCAGACTGGGAGTATGGACCGACCAGTCAACGCCCATGTTCAGCGAGGAAGCAATTACAGAAGCCAGAACTTCTACCTTCTACAACCCTCAATGACCCTGGGTCCATGCTCCCAGAGGGATAGAGAATGGGAAAGCTATCGGGGGAGGGGGTGGGATATGGAGATTGGGCGGTGGGAATTGTGTGGAGTTGTACCCCTCCTACCCTATGGTTTTGTTAATTAATCCTTTCTTTAATAAAAAAAAAAAAAAAAAAAAAATCCAAGTCACATTCTTGTTGTTAATATTTGGCGGCTCCTGCCGGCCGGGCTAGCTGTGCGGGCGGGTAACAGAGATGACCAGAGACATACAGCTGGGCAGGGAAGCTGTATTTCTTTATTCAGGAACAACGATTCATAAACTAAGACAAACTAATCACCAAACAGAACTCCGCTGTCTCTTTTCGGCGGCACAAGCACTCTCTCCAACTCCGGAACTCTCCAACTCCCCAACTCTGGAACTCTGCAACTTTCTCTTACTCTCGAACTCTGAAAACTCTGGCACTCAGGAACCCTCTCCCTGGAACTCTGGCGGGGTTCCTAGGGGCGGGGCCAAGCGGGCCGCGAAACTAACAGGACTGATCCAATTCTCTTGGCGGGGGAGAACTAGAACCCAATGTAAAGCATACAACAATTCCCCCTTTTCTTTTTAACTAAATGACTACAGTATCAAGGGTGTGGGGTGAATAGAAGCCTATATCGTACAGGCATTTTTATAAAAGGAAACTGGCACAAACATGGAGAAACATGTAAGCAAGTAACAAGAACCAGTGTGCTGCCAAGGGAAGGCCTGAGGGGGCCATTTCTGCCTCTGTGGGCAAAACTTTATCAGCTTAAAAAAACATTTCTTGCCTCTGGGGGGCGTACTTTCTCGACGGACATTTGCATGGGGGCGGGGAATGGCCTAGAGTCCCAAAGGCAGCTGGCTGCAATTTACTTACTATGAAACAAAACTTGTTATTAGCATATTTCTAATAGAGAAGGAATTTGAGACTTTTACATATCAACAACGTCTTTTAACCTTTTGTTACACCCATTCAAATGGAGTTGTGCGCAGGAAAGGAAACCTCAGGCATGAGAATAATTAGTATAGCCATTGTGCGATCTACCATTTCTAATAGAGAAGGTAATGGAGAGTTTTACATATCAACAAGTCTATTTAACCTTTTGTTTAGACCAACTTAGTTAAAATATATTGATTGTTAACTAATTTTTACCTCAGACTTTAAATGTAAGTTAATTTTATCTTTATGAGAATTACGTTGAAAACTTTTTTCATTTAACTTTGTCTAGTAAGAATTTAGCCTTAAAGTTACTGTTTACCAAACTTTAAACATACACATAAACATGGTCATTAATACACAAGGAGAGAAACCTTTGTTACGAAGACATGTCATTTTAAACATGAATTTAAATCTGTACTGTCTTAGTTGTTGGGGGGGGGTTCACCATCCGGAGGTGGCTTCCCGCGCAGCTTCACTTTTAGGAATTGCAGGTTGTGATCTCTGCACAAATCTCTGCATACTCCAGCTTGTCTGCCTTCAGACCAGACTGGCAGCTGGAGATCTCGTGTGCCCAGTTTCGGCAGGGAGCCTGGGGGTCCGGGAGGTCCAGGATCGTTCCAGAATTTATAGCAAGAGGGCAGGCGGCCCAGCTTTGTAGAAGGCGTGGGCCTAGGTGCCCAAGGGTGGCGACCATGATAGGCCGCCGTGGCCCTGCCCCATGGCCCTGCCATGTCTGCTGCCCTGTTCGCAGTGGCCGAGCAGCGTGGAGGGATCACGCGTCCAGTGCCCTGCGCCACGCAGTGGAGAGCCGGCTCCTGTGGGCTGGCCTGCGTGCTGGCATTGGGCTCCTGCGTGGTGGCATCGGGCTCCTGTGTGGTGGCATCGGGCTCCTGTGTGGAGGCATCGGGCTCCTGCGTGCTGGCGTCAGCCTCTTGCGGGGTGCGGGGCTGCGGGCGCAGTGTGCGGGGTTGTCTGGGCGCAGCCGGCCGGCTGGCTGTTTAACCAGGTGGAAACGGCAGCTCCGCGCCTCGCCTCCCGCACGCTGGCTCTTCCCGCTGGCTGTTCTGAGTTCGCCCGAGCGAGTGGAAACCACAGAGTGGTCCAGAGATAAATGTTCCAGAAACAGCAAAACAGTCTCGTGAAGAAAGAGCAGAGGCCTTTGGAGATCTCTTCACAAGCAGAAGAGAAGGCCATAGTGCATAGGTAGCCAAATTGTCTTTACTTATCTGAGAGATGCGCAGGTCAGGTCCACGTGGGCGCCATTTGTTGCACCATTCCCGGTGGCCTTAAAAAGCCCGCTCTACTGGGGGCCGTGGAGGCAGCCGTATGTCTCCGCGTCTCTGTCACCCGCCCGTGAAGCTAGCCCGGCCAGCTAGAGGCTCCGAATTTTAACAACACAGTCTCATGGAAGCGAGTATTCTAGATTATTTGGCCCCATCTCATCGTCCTCTCCCATACTTGGAAACTGAAGCTGGGCGTCAGCAGGTGAACTGTCCGAGGTCACACACTGAGCTCCAGATGGAAGAGAAAGTCAAGCGCATGTTGTGAGCCCTCACGCTCTCTGCGCCGGGTCCTGCCGCCTTTACTTGGACGCTGAGCAGTGTGACAGTCAGTGGGTGACAGGTGGGCCAAATGCTGAGTGATGCATCGCAGGGACAGCACACAGGCTCCGAATGATCGCTACAAATCTCAACAGCTCTGCTGCTCCTAATCTAAGATTATAGTTGCAGCAGACTCCCAAGTACTTAACCGTTGGCAGGGGTGGAAGGTGTCATTTAGGAAGCAGCACCCTTCATCTCAGTGTTGCTTCAGTTTAGCACACGCATAGAGGCAGACTGCTGTGTTTATTGTAGTGCACACGACACCTTTGCAGGAAGTATGTTAGAGCCTTTCGGAAGGGATGTGAGATCAGCTCTGTGAACCCTGATTTTCATCATCGCCAAGCACTGCCTCTGGCCGACTTGTCTCATGCTCTAAACGCCGTCGCTGCCCAGCCTGGTCCTCAGCCTGGTACTGCAGTGCTTGTCAGGAATCATTAGCCCCTGATTTCTTTGACTAATGCCGCGCTTGATTGTCTGCATCGTGTTCAGACACTGCAAATGAGGCAGAAACATCCTTTCTGCTCACCAACTGTGAAATGGCTCAAGGGGGTCAGATTGCCAGAAATCAGAATAAATGTATTTCCAATAAGATTTGACAATGATTTCAAGCTCAAGATGGCACACTTAATTCCCACCCCACCCTACCCCCATTTCTGTGTTCCCCATCACTCCGAGTAAATCTGTGTCATTGTCTTGCTCTCAAAGACGTGTGGCCTCTTGAGCCCTGTGACCACAAAACTATCATTCTCTAGATTGGTCATTATAGTTGCAGCCTATGTTAATGTTAATGTAAGACATCAATGAAGAACTTTTGTTCTAACTCCCAACTGTTATTTTCTACGTGACAACTTAGTGTGAAAGTATTCATCCTGTCCAGTGCAATCATAAAGCTAGTTATGGCTTATAGCTCCTCAAAAAGAAAATTTTCATTCCCTTAATCTCCTGCTAAGAAAACCCACGGAAGGCTTTGTTTCATATTTTGCTGAAAGGTCCTTGGTCAAAACCAGTCCAGTCATCTATAGTTCTAAAGTTCTCTTCAGTGGCAGGCTACAATGATCAGATAGTGCGACCAGGGTCTCTTAGGAAATTCTGACCAGCTGAGCACCTGGCAAAGGCAGAAGTGAGAAGCAGTTCAAGGATACATGAACACTGGAAGGATGGTTCACGTTAGCAGAGTGCAGCAAAACCAACTGCTGCTCTGTGGAGGCCAGAAGAAAACTCAACCCCTCATCTTCAGGGTCTTCCAGGCCCCAAGAATCCGCCAGTCTGGGGCATCCAGGTGTTCACAGGAGGAAGCCACTCTCATGACCATAACAATCTTGATTTTTTTTTTTTTTTTTTGGATAGGAGAGAAATTGAGACACCTGCAGACCTGCTTCACTGCTTGCAAAGCGACTCCGCCCCCCGCAGGTGGGGATTCGGGGGCTCCACTGGGGTCCTCACGTGGGTCCTTACACTACCTACTATGTGTGCTTAACCTGGTACACCACCTTCTGGCCCCCCACAGCAATCTTTATAATAAATTCTCTATTATTATCATTATTATTATTTACCAGGACACTGCTCAGCTCCGCCTTATGGTGGTGTGGGGGACTGAACTTGGGACCTGGGACCTGGGATCCTCAGGCATAAGTCTGTTTGCATAGCCATTATGCTATCTCCTACCCTTAAAAGATTTCTTTACTTGCTTATTATGAAAGAATCATCTCTGGCATGTTGTGGTGCTGGGAATTTAACCTGTGGCCTAAGAACCACCACTCTCTCTTTTTCTATTTTATTTTTATTTGCCAGCACTGAGAGAAATTGAGAGGGAAGGGTAGAAAGGGAGAGAGCTGCAGACCTGCTTCACTGCTTGTGAAGTGTCCTTCCTGCAGGTAGGGAGCGGGGGCTTGAACATGAGTCCTTGCATGTGATGATATGTGCGCTTAACCGACTGTGCCACAGTCTGGCCCCCAGAACCATCTATCTCAATGTGTGCCTGCTCTGTCTTGTCACATTTCGGAATACGCAAGTGTTTTTCCCATTTTGAGCCCAAGTAATCATTATGCTCAGTGAAAACAGTGTGTTGGAGACTGAACTGATGCTAGATTAGTTTTGGTGTCTTGAGGGAGAAAAAAAATCTGATGAGGAGGAAGCAGAAATCATCACAAATCGTTTTGCTATTAATTCAGGTTGATGTGAGATCAATGCAGTGTCTACCTCTCCAAGAGACAGGTGAACACAGAGAAGTGAGCATGAAAGGTCACTGAGAATCCAGTTCCCAGCTGTCCCCCAGCATGGTTTCTGAACAGTATTCTTCCGTCTGCCCACTTTACAGTTTTATCTTCTTTTTTTGAGTAAAGCACTGCTCAGCTTTGGTTGGTGCTGGGGATCAAACCTGGGACTTTGTTCAGACAAGCTCTGTGTACTATTACTGTCTCCCTGGATCCCTCCTGATCACACTGAACGACCTGTGTAAAGCCACCATCCATCCATAATCCCTCCGACTAGTGCTCTTCATTTAAGGCAGGCTTCAATAAAGTTTCGCTTTGGTTGCCCCTTCTCAGAGGTCAAGAGAGCCTCAGAAAAACATTTTTAGGACATTCTCTTGGTACAGTTTGATGTCTTTTCCAGCAAAGACTATTATTTTGGTAAACTCAGTCAACCCTAAGCAAGATCCCCAATGTAAGAAATGCTTTCCTTTCAGGCGGTGGGAAAAAGTTTCTTTGCGAGGAAGAGAGTGGAAAAGCCTTCTTCGAGATGCTTGCACACAGAGGAAACTTCACCTATTGCCCCTTCAGGGGCATGGAAGTGACAAGACAGATTTTTATGAGTCATTCCCATTCTGACAGGTTTGACAGTGACAGGAAATGTGATACATTCCGAGAGCTTTTATCAGATCACTTATAACTATTCTTAATAAGTATAAATAAAAAAGTGGCTGGAATCTTAGGGGAAATGGTAGCAATATGAAATTATTATTATTATTATTTTGGTACTTCTGATGGGGCTCTTCCAGTCTTGGAATTACCTGCCTTCCAGGTAGTTTTGACCAGACAATAAACAACAGTTTAGTACTTTATCTAATCCCAGCCAGGAGGCGAGTTCAACAGCAAGCTTTTGCAGATGTTCACATCCAATAATCTATCCATAATTGATGAAACAGGCAGGTCAGATGTAATGGCTGCTACAATTCCAGCAACAAATAAATGGTTATTGACAAAACAAGCCAGCGTGGCACAGAGCACAGAACAGTGACAGGCAGGAGAAGCGGGGGGGGGGGGGGGAGCGCTGAGTAGAGGTGCTCATCTTCAGTGAGCAGGGGCAGGAGGGCTGCCCTGCCACATGAACAGACCGAGGGGGCTTGGGAAGGAAGAGGACGGTCGCTGGAGAACAGGAAGGAGACATGCGGAGGCGGAGGCAGAGGACAATGTTGGTCAACCTTGCGCAAGGCTGGGGACCTGGGTAAGGAAGTTACACGTGTGTGAGCACTTAACAGTCTTTGAATGTGAGCACTGCAACCCCCACGTCTGGTTGTTTTTGTCACCAGTGTGTCCTTGTCTTCAGGGCAGGCTGTCTAACTGTGGGACCTGGATGATTCTCACATCAAAGTGGATGTCTGGGGGTGCTCTAGCACCCAAACACCCCCTCTGAAAGGACATCCGCAGGTACTGTTTAACACAGTGGGACTCTTTTCCTTGCCTTCTTTGTACTAAAGCAAAATAAAAAATACTAAACAAACAAAAAAACACTACACTTAACTCACCTCAACATAGGCAAAGAGTATAATAAACACACTAATCGAGTATACTTTTTATTGACTGAATAAAATTCAAGATATTTAAAGATAAATAAACAGTTGAAACCCTACACTTCTATTCCAATGCTAGAGAAATAATGTGTGTACACAGTTTACTAGGTAATATTCTGAGATGAAGAATGGTAGAATGAAATGGTAGTTATTATTACCATAGGTAGTCATAAAGAAGCTTGGGACAGAGATGCCTTAAATATTAATATTCCTAAAATCACTTAAATCAATTTAACACTCTTTAGTGGTTTATTTAGAAGTGTGATTTATTTGATACTTTGCAACCAATGCCTTTGATAAGCTCTGAAATAACGTGTGAGCTGAAAATAAAATGGCAAAACAAATTGCTGCTAGCATTCTTAGAATAAGCTTTTGGTTTTATAGCATAAACTAGAAAATTGCCATTATATTTGGCATTTTCAAAGTATTTATCAATACTTGGGGATAAAGAATGATAGAGCCCAGGAGGCATGGTGGAGCTCACTCCTGGGAGAACTTGTCAGCTGCTCTGCTTTCTGAGTCCTATCCATTTCCTGGCCCAGGGTCCCCTATGTAGCACCTGTGGCATGAGACCACCTTATTCCCAGTGTAACCAGGCAGGAATGTGACATCATATTTTGCTTTTTCTTTTAAAAAAATTATGTATTGAATAGAGACAGAAAGAAATCAAGAGGGAAGGGAGAGAAAGAGAGGGAGACAGACAGCTGCAACCACGCTTCAACACTTGTGAAGCTTTCTTCTCGCAAGTGGGGGCTGGGGGCTTGAACCTGGGTCCTTGTACATAACTAAAATAGGACTACTATCTACAAAATGGAGACCCCTCCCCCAAACTCTTCATCTGAACTGTTCCAGCCTTTAGGTTCCTAACTAGTCAACAATTTGTTTGGCTCTATAGGCTAACTCTTTTTTCAGCCACCAGGTTCTAGATGCTACCACAATGCCAACTGGACTTCCCTGGGCAGACGACCCCACCAATGTGTCCTGCAGCCCTGCTTCCCCAGAGCTTTGACCCACTAGGGAAATAGAGAGACAGGCTGGGAATATGAATCAACCTGCATGGATGCCCATGTCCAGTGGGGAAGCAATTACAGAAGCCAGACCTTCCACCTTCTGCACCCCATAATATTCCTTGGTCCATACTCCCAGAGGGCTCAGACTAGGAGAACTATCAGGGGAGGGAGTTTTGATGGTGGGAATTGTGTGGAGTTGTACCCCTCTTATCCTATGGTTTTGTCAGTGTTTCCTTTTTTATAAATAAAATTTTTAAAAATTTAAAAAGATTTTAAAAAAAATTTCAAAAAAGTGTTCAACCAAGTGTGCCACTGCCCAGCCCACTCCCATTTACTTTTTCAGAAAAGTGTTGAAGATCTCATTCTCAACTATTCTCAACTTCAGACTTTGGCCAAGTGGCTGGGCTCTGGAGTATCATGTCCCAATTCTCACAGCTGCCTCTTGAAACTCTGCCTTGATCCCCAGTCCCATCCCTGCATTCTTTGAATGACCTTGATACTTATTAGTGGGTCCCCATTAGAACCGTATTTCTGAGCTTCAGCTTGGCACTGGGGTGCCTGTCACACTGGCCAGTTGGTGTTTACTGTTGTCCACTGAGCAAAAACCACAGGTTTGTGAGATCACTACACGAATGACACCAGCGGGGAGTAGAGGGGTCGTGCGACTTCCTTTAGCACACACTCCCTGGAGCTGGAGGGGGAGCGTTTCAGGAAGGCTCACTGCACTTGGAAGCCCTTTCTCTTTAGCACTGCCACACCTGAGCTGGACTGTGCTGACCCTGACCTTCACTGACAGTCTAGTGCCGCCTGTCATCACCCCCAGAAGCCATCTCCATCAGGCCTGGTTACAGCTCTGTCTCATTAGCTGCTGGGTTTTCATCACCAGGCTCAAGAAGACACGTATCTGAGTATCTGTGACAGCGCTCCCCTGCTGCAAGGACCCCTTTCTCCCTCCGACATAAAACATCCCATGGTCTGGAAAGATTCTCAGTGGACAGGCATGAATGAGGTGCTCTTCTCTCTCAAAAGCAAACAAACAAAAAATGATAAAATAGCAGTGGCCACCTGGCTTTCTGATGGTCTCCAAGGCTTCCACTGCCACGATCGCACAGGGATCTTTCTGACTTCAGCTCCTGTTCCCTTTTGCTCCTCACCACGGCTGCTCCCAAGCCTCCCTAGCACTGACCACGACCTTGTGTAGAGTGTGCGTCCCTCACACCACAGCTCAGCTACCTCACCTGTGTCCAGGCTTTCCTCAAATGTCAGCTTCAAGGAGGCCTTCCTTGACCACCTGCTAACAGTCCCCCTGTCCATGCACTTGCAATTCTTTCCTTTGCTGTATTTTTCTACATTGTTCATCATCACCTAATTGCCCAGTTCTGCTTGTTACGCTAAACATTTGTCCACTGCCTTTCGTCCACAAGGATCTCTAGCTGCTTCGCAACTGATGTGTTGTCTATCCCAAGTGTCTACAGCAAGGTTGGCCAGTAGATGGTCCAAATCACTGACTGGCTGAATCAGCACAGATACATGTTTAATGCATCTGGAGAACGAGCCCATTGCATGCACAGCTTCCCCGGACCAGGTGTTTATTTTAGAAGGAGATAGAGAAAATGAGAGACAGAGACAGAGTGAGAGACACCATGGCACTGCACCTCCATCCATGAAGCTCCCCATGTGCTGTTTGTGTGTTCTCACATTGTGCTGGGGCTTGAACCTAGCACATTAAGACATGTACTCTACTGTGTGAGTTCTCTCTCCCAGCCCCAACTATCGCCTGTTAAGACTACACATATTAACTAACTGAGTCTTTTCAACTCCCTAAGCAGATGCTACAATGTACTCTTCTCATCTCTATTTTAAAATTTTATTTATTTATTTTGGAGAGAGACAGTGAGAAGTTGAGAGGGAAGGGAGGGAGAAACAAAGAGACACACTTGTAGCACTGTTCCACCATTCATGAAGCTTTCCTTCCCACTACAGGTGGGGGCTGGCAGCTTGAACTTGTGTCCTTGTACACTGTAATGCATGCTCTCAACCAGGTGCCCCACTACCTGGCCCTCTTTCTTACCTTTCATTAAAGGCGCGAATCTGAGGCATGGAGAGATGCAAGCACTGAGTCAAGGCCAGTGATCTTACAAGTGGTAAGAAATCACAAAAGCCTTGAACTTGTACCATCCGACTTGGGAGATGGTTCTGTCCTGTGGACTGTGCTCCTCTTAGGCCAAGATGCTTTCTGACAACACTGCCACACAGGCTGGGCTCCCTGTTCTAGGTCCTCCCGCACCACCTTCCTATTGTTGACAGCACTAGAGCTGTGGGGCCCAGTGCAAGGCCACCCTTACAGAAACTGCACTGAGTTTAGGCTGTCCAAGGCCAGAGAGTTTGGTGACAAATGCAGAACCAGAGCTCAGCACTGTGGACTCCAAATTACTGACCTTTTTGGAGCTTTCAATATCTGTTTTGAAGACCATGTTGATGGCCTGGAGAGTATTTTCCATTCTCAGGTAATCTCTGACCAGAAACAATTAAATGGTAATTTTGACTTCACAACCTTACAACAAATACTAATGTTCATTTACATACTATTTTTAAATGAAAATGTCTATTTTTGTAATATCTGCGATATTATAAACATATAAAACAAACATAATAAACAGTCACTCTGCTGTAAGCTAATATAAGCTCATAGGGAAAATGAATATGTTTAATTAAATTTAGGGAAAATGTAGAATTAAATCATCTGTGGCCCACTAATGAGGAGCCACACAGTATTATCTCTGTACAATAACCTACTGGAGTTTTCACCAACATACTCTGTTAATAAATATCACCTTCATTTTCAAAATTAGAATACCACGAGATCTGGCTTTGATCTGGTAAGTCAGCAGTGGTAAAAGGAAAAAAAAAAAAAACATACTCCTTACAGTAAATTTTAAAAAAAGAATTACTATTCTATAATATTCACCAGCATTTATTATATGTACAGTAAGCCAGACATAGCTCAAAGCACTTCCTAGATATTAATCCATTTAATCCTCATGACCACCTATGTGCGAGGCACCAGTATAGTTAGTTATTGGCTACAGGTAGGGAAACTGAGACACAGACATTAAGTGACTCATTCAAGGTCGCAGGACTGCAGGTGGCGGGGCCAGGATTTAGTTACCATCACGCTTCATTGTGAAAGTGATGGAGAGAACTGAAGCCTGTGGGGAGGACCAAGCCACCTCCTCCTATTTCTGGGTTAGCTCAGAGTTACTGATATTCTGCCCTACCAGATTTTTTCAATTGAAATTCTATTGAATGATCCGTGTTTATACCCTTTGCTTTTACTTTTGTACCTTCACTAAGAGTTGTTGGGAGACGACAAAGTTGCATCAGGAGGAAGGCAAAACTTGAGGGGGAGGGCTTTAATATACTGATTAGACTGCTTTGAAAAAAGGATTCTGTCCCCCCACCCTTTTGATTTTACAGAAGTGTTAGCTCTAGAGCTGAGACATGTTTCACTGTTAACCAAAATCCCAAGAAAACAAGGCAACTTCAGCCGAGCAGTTAGGTTGTCAGTAGTAAGGCATCTACAGCTGCCTAAGAATCCCTGCTGATGACTGACTGGTAAGAGGGAGCTGATGGAAATGTAACACAAGTGAGCTCTTCCTTTTCAAAATACATTTTCAAAGATTTGTTAGAGCAAATGGAGGGGCAAAGGGAGAAGGAGAGAGAGAGGGAGAGAGGGAGAGAGGGAGAGAGGGAGAAAGGGAGAGGGAGAGGGAGAGGGGAGGGAGAGGGAGAGGGAGAAGGAGAGGGAGAGGGAGAGGGAGAGGGAGAGGGAGAGGGAGAGGGAGAGGGAGAGGGAGAGGGAGAGGGAGAGGGAGAGGGAGAGGGAGAGGGAGAGGGAGAGGGAGGGGGAGAGGGAATGAACCAGATCATTACACTGGCATATGCAGTGTGGTGTCAGGGATAAAACTCAGGACTGAGACTTCACTCTTATAAACTCTGTATTTACTATTGTGCCACCTCCCAGAATATGAACTAGATGTTAGCAGCATGGCACTAATGCTATTTTTAAAGCCTGTTGAATGTTATTTTCATTGAGCACTAATTATACATCAATATCTTTAAAGTCAATGTAGCTGTGAAGTGGGGATCAAGCCACTGTCTACACTACAGATTCCTTCAAGAATATTCTGCGTCACTTTGAAGCTTCTGAGTTCCCTTTGTTCTGAACTCACCCCTTTCATGTGGTGGAGAAGTAGGTGACCAGGTTCATCTGACAATGGTAAAACATGACTGTTTAACAGGCCCGGTCCTGGAAGCGCCTCTGGGCTCTTGCAGGTGCAAAGTCTGTTTTTGTGGGCTCTGGATCACCAAGTGCTAACAGCTGTGCCATAGCCTCTAGGACTGTCACACAATTAGTCTTGTGATGAACTACGCAGGTTGCCTGATTGCTGCAGAGAACATTTTCATATGCTAGGCCTTGAACTTTAAGGAACAGACATATATTATGATCCATATGTCATTCCTCCTTAGAGTTGATTAGAGTCCTCAATTTTTTCAGTCTTGAAGTTCATCCTCTTTAGGATGAGTCAGATAAATATAATTAGCCTTCTTTTCCTCTTCTCTCAAAATACCAGAAATGTTTGGCATATTTCTTAAACTGCCAATGCCTGGAAACAAACCTTCCAGCAGCATTATGAAGAGTTGCGGTAGTAACCCTTTCCTTTTACATGAATAAGGAAAATAATCACGAAGTTTTAGTAAAGTGATCTTCAGTCTCGGGAGACTCTAAAGCCAGCTTTCCAATTTCAAGAAAATCAATATATTTTCTTACTAGAAAAATCAGCGTTTATATTAATTTAGGCCATGAAATTTCCTTTGTGACAGAAAGTGTCCCTTCACTTGTAGGAAAGGTCAGGATTCACAGATGTTTTACTGTGCAGATTACTGTTTAATAAAGTACAAATCATTTTTTTTGTTTTCTAATTTTTCTATAATGTTGTTGTCATGTAACAAATATCTTAATTTATATGACAAATAGCATAATGCAGTCATAATTTAAAAACAAGGAAGAAAACCACACAGGCTATTTTCATAAGCTGTGATATTGTATAGGAAAATAACCACTAGGAAAAGTAAATTTGAAAAAAGGTTTAAAGAGAGTTAAACTCCCCATTAATGAGGACATTATATAAAAAAAATTTTAATTTACTAAGATTTTGTTCTGCAATATTTGCTGTGAACATTTATATTAAATTATTACTGTAAGGCTACACTTTTTAATCTTTTAGATAAAAGGCCATGACTTCAAATACAAAGACAACACTTGCAAATTTACTAGTAAAGCATCCTAAGCTTTCATAATCTCCAAATTATTAAAACACATTTTTTATGAACTACTTAAACTGCTATTTTCCAAATAAGGTTAACTGTCCAAAAAGACATTAAGTAAGATCAGATATGGAACGCATGCCTTTACCACACTACAAATAATTGCTTAATAATTTTAATGCAATTCTATGCATCTTGGAAATAAACACATTGTTTTAAGATTGGGAAATGTGACTTTTCACGTGGATTTTTCTTTTTTCTTTTTCTCGCTTTTTTATTTTTGCTCGTGAGATAATTAAAAAAACATTTCTCTACTTAGCAAGAGGCATGGGATGAAAAGGGAGATGGGATGACCTTTGTGCAATGTGCTGAGGGCTCTGCTGTTGAATAGAATGAGGTGCTGAGACAATTGAGGCCACTGAGATCAATGACAGCTGCTCCTTTTGGGTTCCAGAGGAGACTGCCTGAGTGGGCCTCAGGACAAAGGGACACAGCAGATGAAATCTCTGGTGGAGAGCAGGGAAAGGGCTAGAGAGAGAGAGAGCCCTGGGCTCCTCCTGGCCGGCTGAGCAGAGGGGAGAGACACCCGCCTTAGCCTGGGCCCGGAGCTCTTATACACTGCACAGCCGGGAGGCTTCGCTGGCTGCACAGACTGTCTACAGGTCCTGTGTCATGATAACCAATGGTTCTTGGGGAGGAGGGGCCCTGACGTCCTCTGCATCTGAGCATCCCTCGGGTACTGAGGTCATTACCCAAGGACAGCAGGGTCAATTTTAGGTAACGATTCCTAACTGGCAAGTAAAGATGACTCCTGGTTGTGGTTAGTGGACAACTCTGACCTTCAAATAAATAACTCACACCCCTTGTTATTTTTTTTTTTGGATAAACGCCATTTTTATACAAATGGAAAGTTATGAATAAATGAGTAAGAATCTTTTCCACTAAATACTGACTTATCCTATGACCACTATAAAGTATGTGTCAATACAAATGAAAATCTGAGAGCTGTGCTATTTGCATATGGCAGACGGAGTACATGATAGTTAAAAAACACAGGCACCGGAACAGATGCTCAGTCACTGTAAGCCACAAGGGTCAGGAAGAATGCTCAGTGACTGAGCACAGGATTTGCATGCCTGAGACCCCAGGTCCTACCCCTTTCAATGCATATGCCAGAGCTGAGTGGTGCTCTGGTCTCTCTCTTTTTCATAAAAAATAAGTAGATGAGTCTTAAAAAGTAATTGCAGATGTTGCCATTGGAGCATCATTGCTATCATTATTCAGTGCTAACTATAGCCCATAGTAATAGCTGTGTCTATCTGCAGATGTTGTTTATAGGTGCTGGGTGGTGGCACACCTGATTGAGCGCACATGTTACAATGCACAAGGACCCAGGTTCAAGCCCCCGGTCCCCACCTGCAGGGAGAAAGCTTTGCGAGTGGTGATGCAGTGCTGTAGGTGTCTCTGTTTCTCTCCCTATCTCCCCCCTCAATTTCTGTTTCTAGCCAACAAATAAATAAAGATAATTTTAAAAAGTTGTTTATAGTCTAAAGTGCAAATACAAGATCAAGTGGTGGTGCATTGGGCTGAGCACACACATTACTTGTGCAGAGACCCAACTTCAAGCCCCGGTTCCCACCTGCATGTGGAACGCTTCATGAGCAGTGAAGCAATGCTGCAGGCCTCTCTCTCTCTCTCTCTCTCTCTCTTTCTGTCTCTATCGAAAATAAATAAAAAGATAATTAAAAATAAAGTGCAAGTAACATTCCTTTTCATATCACTGTCACAGAGATAAAGTTCAGTGTCTATTGTCTCCAAGGAGTTAAGTGTCCACGACTGGTCTGCGGCAGATGGGTCATGTCTTCTGCGTCAAAGACTCACATGCTCTGCTCGCATCACAGGTGTCTCTGACACGAAGACTGCACATCAGCACATAAGTGTTTCAGCACTTAATAAAGTGCTTGCTTTGTGCCACTATTTTACACAGAGATTGTTCCTAAATAAACTTCATCACCTGTATAGATCCCACTTGCTCACTGACCCTGCTCTCCTGCTCTGAAACTAAGAGTTTACTGGTTTCACAATATTTGGACCTGTAAGAAAAAAAAAAAAAAAACAATGTGTGATGTGTGAGCTTCTGACGTCACCCAACACTATGGGAAATAACTATACTATATTCGTTAACGGTAATAAAACCGTGTCAGATAGACCCTGTACCTAAAATGTTAATTTGCTCAATTCTTACACAGCTCTGAGTTTCCAAGCAGTGCTACCATCAGTTCATAGGTGAAGATGTTAATGCTCATTAAAGTTAGGTCACCAGTGCAAGGGGCAAGGTCATACTGACTTCAGCCTCCATCAGCCTCCACACCCATCACCAGAATGACTGTGCTGCCTTCTCCCTCCCCAAAGCTGTGAAAAAGCAGGCTGAGGGCTCTGTTGCTGAGAAAGGCTAGCATTTACTGTCTTTACTTCATGCAAACGTCTAGTAGCCCAAACTTTGGCTATAGAAGCGAACATCTGGATGGATCCATGCTATGCAACTCTAACTACACGTCAGAAACCTTACTAGATGTCAGGTCCCTTACTGAGCCATCTTCCACCACCAGGCACAAGAAAGGATGAAGATGCAGCTACAGAGAGGTACTTGCTTTCAGAGACAAACTGGCCCAGACCACAGACATGAGTAGGCTGGCCCATCTGAAAGGCCATGTCATCCCATACTGCAAACACACAAGACCCGGTGAGGCTGAAGTATTTAAATAATGCGCGGTGGCTGGCAGTGCCGAGGGAGACTTGCTTTGCTGCCTTTGAAGCTTCCCCCTGCAGATGGGAAGCAGGGGGTTTGAACCCAGATTCTTGTGTGGGTCCTTGCGCTTAGTACTATTAACCACAAGCATCACTGCTTGCTTCCCCCCTCCCCAATATTTTCTTATAAAAGTGAAAACAACTTTGCATAAAGTCTTGAATATGACTTTGAGGGGGGAAAATTTCCCCTTAGGACTTCACAAGCTACACTTAACTTCTAAAACTGAAATCTACTTCATTGGGGACATTTCCAGGCATGAAGCGGTGAGGGTCAAAGGGAAGGACTATATTTAACGCCTGCTGTATGCAGCGCCATTTTCCTCTTTAAATGCCAGACTATCCCTGACCTCCTCCTGCTCACGTGTTTCAGTATAACTATGGTTTCTACTCGCCAAGTGCCCTTTCCTTATTAATAGGTATTTCAGCCTTAAATGAATCCATTGCTGGCTTTTACTTTAGCTCTTTGCAGTTATTCAGTAAAGAACTCTGTGAGGAAAAAACAGATAATCACTTTCTATCAAAAAAAAAAGAAGAGTGAGTGACCCATGTTCGAGCCTGTCCCCCAGACCCTGCACTGAAGGCAGGGTCAGTGCTATAGTCAGTCTCTTTCTCCCCCTCCCTTCTTGGTCTCTATCTAAAAGTACAAAATAAATAAATAAATAAATAAATAAATAAATAAATAAATAAATAGAGAGACTCTATAAGGCACCTAGTTTTTCAAATTTGACCTCATCTCTCACCTGGCCATTCATTGCTTCCCAAACATACTCAGTGTGTGTGTGTGTGTGTGTGTGTGTGTGTGTGTGTGTGTGTGTGTGTTTATGCTCGTGTGTCTAATGTTCTATCATGCACAACTCCCACATTTTCTCCTTGCAAGAAGCAGGTCCCTTAAAAGCTTTTCTGTGTGCCCTCCTGATATTCAGCCAGAACCAACCACTTTTATCTATCTTTGCACTTAGAAAAGTCCTACTCGCCCTGCTCTGAATTACAGCTGGACCAAAAATTGGTCATCCTCATTCAGTTACCTCCTAAAGGGAAATGTGCCTCTCGTTGGCTATTTTGCTTCCCAAAGTACCTGGGAAAGAAGTTGGCTGAATGCACATCATCCATGGGAACAGATTAAGCAGAAGAATCATCTAAGAAGCCCGAGTTCCCTCTGATGACCCAGTTTTATGCCTGTTAGAGAAAAATCTCCAGCTCGAAAGCAGGAATCCTGTTTAAAGTGAGTGTCAAGAAAAACAAGTGAGAGATCTGCAGAGTCAAAACTCAAGCCAATACTGTGCACTGTAGGATTATTTTTTGCTAGGTTTCAAATATATATTTTATTTATTTTAATGAGAGAGATACAGAAAGGGAGGCTAGAGCACTGCTCACCCCTGGCGACGCTAATGATTGAACCTGGGACTTCAGAGCCTCAGGCATGAATGTCTTTTGCAGAACCATTATGTAGTCCCCCAAGTCCACACGGTAGGATTATTATAAGAGATAATATGGCAAAAAATGGAAAGTCGCACTTGAAATACATTTGAGACAAGAGAAGAATGAACGAAAACTGATTTCAGTTATAACAGAAAAGATATCTCTGGACATTTTGTTTGTTTGTTTGTTTTCAAGTCGAGCCTGGTCATAAAATAGTTAAGGGCTTCTATCATTTCACCATGAAGCAGGCTACTGGACCCCTAGGAATGTCCCCCCTACCCCCACCCTCCACTGGCCCTTCTATCCTGAACATCCTCAACTGAAGTCAGTCTGTGGTCTAATCACCACACCTGTTTTCCAATCACACTTTGCAAACCATATTCTAAATTTCCTGTGTATGTAATTTTACTACTTTTTGCCCTCATTTAAACCCACTTCCTTTTGTTCTTGGTGCTCCAAGAGTGAGGGGGGTGTCCTTGTTGCTTATATTGAGTTTTTGTCTGTCCTAAGCACCTCATGGTAAGTGTCTATGCACTACAGAGCATAGTCAGTTTTTATGTTTCTAGGACATCACTATTCCACTTTATTCTCTACAATGGGGTCTCCTTATATCAGGCCCACCCTATTTCCATTGGCCTTATCCTAACACATGACAAATGTAACACAGGAAACGTAAGTGCAGTGATGACAAGGTTGCTTTGACTTACTCTAAGCGCTGTCTCAGGCTCTCCTGCAGCCAAGTATGCTAAGCCCAGATAATAGAATGCTTGTCCTTCCATTTTCTTGTCATTTCCTAAAGTCAAATTAGGGTGGAAAAAAAAAAAGCAAGAATAAGATGGGTAGTCATGAGTGCTGCTGATGAAGTGATTTAAGAAATCCCTTATACAGTGTCCACAGGAATGTAAAATGGTACAATCAGTTTGGAAAATTCTTTGCCAGTTCCTCAATGAGCCAGGCAAAGCTGTCATATGACCCATCAATCTCAGCTCTAGGTATGAACCCAGAAGCAAACCTGTACACCAATGTCCATAGTAGTATTGGTCATAATAGACCACAGGTGGGCATGACATATATGGCTATAAATTGATGATGGATAAGGAAAGTATGACAGAGGGGGGCCGGGTGGTAGCACACTGGGTTAAGTGCCCATTGTACGAAGTGCAAGGACAGGCGCAAAGATCCTGGTTCGAGCCCCTGGTTCCCCCTGCCTGTAGCAGGGTGAAGCAAGTCTGCAGGTGTCTATTTTTCTCTACCCCTTCTCTCTCAATTTCTCTCTGTCCTATCCAACAGTAACAATAACAACAACAACAACAAATGGAAAAAGATGGCCACCAGGAGCAGTGGATTCCTGGTACAGGCACCAAGCCCCAGCGATAACCCTGGAGGCAAAAAAAAAAAGTTTTCTAGAACCACACCATGGAATATTATTCAACCACAAGAACGCCTCAAATTGTGATACATGCTATAAACTGGACGGAGTTTACTAGGCCAAATGCAAGGAGGTAGACTCCAAAGGACAGTCCTTGGGCAGAAAGTAGACTAGTGGTGGCTAAGGGTACAGAGTGACTGTAGTGAGGGTGGGGTTGCTGCTGGCAGTTACACAACCTTAGGAGATAGGACCAGTCCACGAAAGACTGAAATCTGACCACACAGAATAACTGAGTCATAATGTCACCTCTGGTTCCTGTTATACTGTGCAGAAAGCGAGGTGCCACAGCAAAAAAAGTAGTGGCCCTGTTGGGTGTCAGCACTTCTTAAACAGTCTGTCAACGGTGCTCAAGAGGAGTTATGTGGAGGCACCCCTTCTCCAGGCCTTTCTCAGCCTGTTGCTTTAGGTTCCCTGACCAAAGTGGGAGTTCAGTAGGGAGAAGGGATGTTTTAACCCAGAGCCTTCCAGCTGCGGTCAAAGCTCTGCGAATAAAGTGTGATCCTTTCAGCTATTTAACTGATGTGGGACACACAGGAATGTACACGGACCGGTTTCTTTATGGGGAGCAGGAGGTGGGAGGACCAGCTTCTAAAATTGCTTCTGCACTGGACATGGGTGCTGGCAGGTGGATCCATAGCCCCAGCCTGTTTCTATCTTTCCTTAGTTGGGGAGGGCTCTGGGGAAGCGAGGTTCCAGGACACACTGGTGAGGTCATCTGCCCAGGCAAGCTCCCTACTCTTAACAAGTCCTCTGTTCTCAGTAAACCGATCAATGAAATACTTTCATCAGTAGTAAACTTTGGCTCAGGAGCATAGCTAGCTATTTTCTTCTTCGTCACTCAAAACAGCCACAGTATTAACAAATGACTAGCTAATAAAATATCGTTGCACTTCACAAAATAAGAGCTTATGAGAATATGACCCCATTTGCTTTATGTTCTACACACGTGCAAATGATAGAGACATTAATGACCTGATCAGCTCCCACAAAAGCATCCTTACTGCTCTGAGCATGCACAGGGGCCACCTGGAGCAGGCTAGGCTGCAGGCTTGGATGCAGCAGGCCGGGGCAGGGACTGAGATGCTGTTGTTTCTCTGAGCTCTGTGATGGCCTAATGTGGACCATCCAGAGGCCATGCTGACAGGCAGGAGTGTCACACATACTCGAGTTCCTTTTTCCTGCTACTCCCAACTAAATGGCGACCACATCTTCCCTGGCCCCGAAATTGGGGGCTTATTCAAACAAAGGAACAAGAAGAGGTCTCCCAAGATTGGAAGAAATGTGTGACACCAAACCTAAACACTTACAGTCACGTACGAGCACATACAACACGCGGACATCCTTAACTTTTGCAAACGGCCTTGACTTTTGTTTGTTTGCTTTTAATAACATTATTCCCAGAGGGTTGTCCTTTTGGAGACAACGCTTTCAGGAACTGAACGGATTTCTTGTTGTCAGCACCAAGGCACCTCTGCTTTACAGTGAAATCACAAAGTATATTGATAGCATTTGTCTTTGAATTTCATAGGAAATAATCACCCCAAAGCTTGGTGAATTTCCTCTTTAACTTCACTCCAGGGGAAGCTGTATCTGCCCATTAAAAGGAGGCGATGTGAGAGTGCTTTCCTCCACCCACCTTCTTTGGCGATTTCAGAAGCTTTTATTAGAATTTTGATGGCCTGTTTGTAGTCTTTATTTTCCAGCATTTTGTCTGATAGTAATCTGTACGTCCTCAGGAGATTCTCACAGGCCAACAAGTTGAGGAAGGCGCCGGCCTCATCCTTCCATATCCGCCCCCGTGCCAGTTGATGGAATGCTTCATAATGCTCAGCGGCTTCCAGAAGCTGACCTGGGGAGAAGAAGACATTCATAAATACAAACCACGGGCCAGAATGCATGATTTTAGAAAAACCTGTGTACATCTTCTGCTGTGCAAGTCAAGGGGGGTTGTGGGGATGGGGCACAGCCAAGGATTTCTGAGGCAGACCAGGACCCCGGCCAGGAGGGAAGCCACCTCCACATGGGCCTCTGATCTCAGGACACCTGTTAGAGCCGTGTACACTGCTGCTGGAAATCTACTAGAACTGCCTGTGAAGTACAGGGACAACTGTCTACAACATCACGCTAGCTAGCCTTTATCTGACCCTACATGCGCAAGGAATTGCCTTTTACACCCATTTCTCACTTAATTTGCAGGACAGTCTTGCGGTGTAAGAATCACTAAGATTCCACTTTGCAGAAGTGAGAGACTGTGCATCCAGTGGGCTTCCTGGTGGTCTGTGTCTGGAGCCTGAGCTCTCAGCCAGGCTATTCTCACTGTTTTCTAGAAGACAGAGTTCCTCATTCTCAAGACTTCAGGTGTCTTGGGGAAGGCCTCATCTGTCACAAACTCCAAATGCAAATATTATGGATCCTGAGCTTACAAATTTTGGCTGATTGTCTCAGAAGGCATGCAAATACCATGTGATTTTTTATAGTTAAAATGTAACTGAACAGTCTAGCTGAATTGTTATTATTATTTTTTTAAAATACAGGCCAAAACTCAGCTTCTCAAAGTCTATACTCCAAATTAGTTTTAACTCATTTCATTCTTTGAAATTTGAGCAAAAACATGTTTAGAAAGGTAGCTGTAGTTCCATGCTGTGGACTGCATTTTACTTATGAATGGCTTTTATGGAAATGCCTATAATCTCTTTGTAATGCCAATACTCTCTAATGCTATTAAAATTACCCAACTGGAATTAGTTGGAAATGCAGACATATTCAGGCATTCCAAGTGAGGTGGCTAAGTGTGAGTGAAGGATCCAGGCTAACAGCCTAAGCTAAAGTTATCCTGGCTCCTAGCTGTTTAGCCTCGGGCTAATTACTACCCTCTCTCTGTGCCTTAGTTTAATTCTTCTGCTAAGCATTATTTTTATTTTGATAATTGAAAAATGTATTTTCAGTACATGACACAGAGCAGGGACTGTATAATACAGCTACACTTAGGAGTTGGCATTATAGTAATAATATATACTTTAAAATCAACAGACCAATTGAAATAGAGCAACTGATTTCCTTTTTCATTATAACTTTATCATCCTGTTGTTGTTGTTGTTGTCGTTTTAAGGTAGTGAGTCCTTACAGCAGTATTATCATGGCTGACTGGGTTTACCTATGCAGATCGCATTAGACTCAACGTCATTCCTCAAATAAATTTCACTGGCTATTTGAGTTTGGATATTACAGCCACCATCGCATGACTGCGGCATGCGATTTCCTCCTGCATTGCATCAACTTTATCTTTGGAGTTGGTGTTGGCGTCTTGGAGAATGAACACTTTGGCAAGAATGCTATTCACAAAGAAGCACCACAAGTCGAGCTGGTTCATCAGCGAGGCATCTAGAAGAGCCCCTGTGCGAGGTCCGTGGGCAGCCAGGACACGTGCTGCACATGCAGCGGGCAGGCCAGCCAGGACGCACAAGGAGAGGGAGTGTGAGCTGCAGGGCTGTCGGCAGCTTGAAAGGCTGAGTAAAGACTACAAAACCCAACATGATAACGCGGAAGAAAGAATACCTCCTTACATGCTTAGGAAGTGGAAGCATTGGAAAGCAAATACGGAAGCATTGTCAGTACTCTATGGTGACAGATGGGTGTTTTTCCTTCCAGGCTATTGGCATTTACTAACATTTCTATCATTGGAATATACGTTTTGCAATGTGAAGGAGACAATAGAAACCATTTCAATGCACACTTAGAAGTTGAAGTTCACTGCTCTAATCTATCTTTACACTTACTGACATTTTTCTTACTTCCCACACAAGCAGGAACAGTTTTTCATCTCTCTCCTGTAGCACCTTTCACTAGAAACACCTTGCTCCAAATACCCATGACCCTCATTTTTTTTCCAGACTTGAATGGAGCACTGACATGTGTGTGTGTTATGTTTCCTCTGTTAACTATATTTCTGCCTGTAAAGTGTAGCTCCACATCCCCGGAAAGGTGTATACAAGAGTTCTTTTTTTTTTTTTTTTTCCCTCCAGCATCCATCTACCAATAAGGTACAAGTTCTTATTACTTGGTAGCCTCGTGACTAGGGAGAAGCAAATACCAGGACCTGTGAGCAAGCCAGAGAGCTCCAGAAAGAACTGGGATTGGAAAGAGAGTAGGATGGACCTAAGAGCATTAATGGTCACAAGCTGAGACCAGATGGAATGTGGGTCCAAAGGTGAGCTATAAAGTACCAGATTTGGAGGCCAGGCAGTGGCACATCTGGCTGAGCACATGTTATCATGTATAAGAACCTGAATTTTAGCCACCTGCAAGGGAGAAACAAGTCAGCAAGTGTCTATCTCTCTTCTTCATCATCCCCTCCCCTCCCAATTTCTCTCTGCCCTATCAAACAAAAATGAAGGAAAAAATGTCTGCCAGAAGTGGTGAATTCATAGTGCCACCATCAAGCCCCACTGATAACCCTTGTGGCAATAAAAAATTAATAAAATGAAATACCAGATTCACTACAAATCCCAGGAGGAGAGCCAGGAGATGAAGGTCAAGACAACCCAACCATTACAATGAATGACACGCAAATGAGGCGCAGTGATGCCATCAGTACATGAGGGCTGGGAGCCATGTTTGAGACTCTCTGGAAAGCAGGGAAAGAAGAAGTGGATGAAATGAGGGCTGAGGCGAGGCAGAGTGGGAAAGCAATGGTGACTATGTCTTTGTAGCCTCTGCTCTGAGGGAAGCGTTTGGCCACCACAGAATACACAGGAAGAGCACAGGAAGGTGATTCTTGGCACACTGGTTTTGGCTGGTTACTGGAAGGCAGTTTTAGAACAATTGAGAGGCAGGATGTTTAGTGTCCCAGCTGATTTTGCTACAGCTTTGGAGGCTGGTATCACTGTAGAGCCTGGTTCCTGGTGGTTGGTTATTGCGAGCTCTCTGAAGAGTCAACTTGAGGTCCTCCATGAAGAAGGAGGCTGCTTCAAGATGCTGGGGGTGGGGTGGTAGGGGAGCCAGGACAGGGGACTGTTCTCCTTACACACCTCCTCAGTGCTGGTCAGATTGGAAGGTTCTGTCCCCTTGTGAATAAATACACAAGAAAAGCAAGGAAGTAAATTTGAGTATTAGTTTGACACTCAAGAGAAAAACAGGCTCACAAAGGTCAAATGACTTTAACCTTCCATGGTAAGCTAAAAAAAAAAAAAGTGATGCATTGGGGGGTGGGGAGGTAGATAGCACAATGGTTATGCAAACAGACTCTCTTGCCTGAGTCTCCAAAGTCCCAGGCTCAACCCCCCTCCTCCACCATCACTACCATAAACCAGAGCTGAGCAGTGCTCTGATAAAAAACAAAAAACAAACCAAAAAATGTATTTAAAAAAAAAGTGATGCATCAAAGCATGGTGCTTAGGATTATACACATACATTTATTATTTATTTTTATGAGAAAGAGACCAGAGCACTACTCTGTTCACACACATGTAGGTCCCCAACTCTACCTGCTTAATCACCTCCCAGGCAATGCTTAGGAGTTGCTTAAGTCCCTACCACCAGGCTTGGCCTCAGCAAGTACTATTCACCAAATCGCTTGATGATGCTGTATCTAGTCCTTTCCAGTTCTGTAGCTCTGCCGCTCTTAGCCAGGAGAGCTCAGGGAACCTCTCACAGGACAGCACAGACGTTAGTCCTTGATGCGTCTGATGGGATTTTTCTGAAGGAACTGGATGTGCCAGCTATGGGGCCTGCATCTACATTCCCAACTTTAACCTTAACCATGCTGTGAGATCTGTGGGGGGGTACCTAGAGGCTCCAGGGGCCCCAGACTTAGCCGCCTGTGGCCACATCTAGCTGTTCATAGTTTCATCTCCTTGTCCTTGGAAAAGTCACAGGGGTTCTGACAAGCAAGGTTTTAAAAGCAAAGATCCTGCAGAGGGGAAGTAGAGTGTTCAGTGCTTCTCAGATGTAGAGAGGAGTCATCTCTGAAATCGCTTGTAGGCAAATAGGTTAGTAAGTACGCCTGCAAGGATTTGACCCCATTGACCATAAATAAATAAATAAATGCCCAGGTGTCTTGATAACATTCTTAAAAGGCTGGTCAGAATCTGAACGCACATATTTTGGTCTGTTATATTAGTTGCTTTTTGTTAAAATTTATTTTTAAATTATCTTTATTTATTTATTGGATAGAGACAGACAGAAGTTTAGAGAGGAGGGGGAGAAAGAGAGGGAGAGAGACAGAGAGACACCTGTGGCACTGCTTCACCACTCATGAAGCTCTTCTGCAGGTGGGGATTGAGGGCTCATTTCATTGTGACATGTGAACTCAACCAGGTGTCTACCTGAGCCCCTATGATATTTGATTTAAAAATATTAAAACATGTCTCCAGACTAGGAAGGAGGCAGAACTATTTAAATATGCAACTAAATAGGTAAATATTTCACTTTAAGTGTGATCTTTCACCCACTTTATTTTTCCAGTGTGAATAGGATTTTAAAGATGCTTTCTGAGTCAAGATTCTGACATTAATGTTAGGATAGAGATAAGATTTAATGCATACTGCTCTTACTGATAATTTTACATTTCATATACCCAGGAAATAGATACATAATGTAAAAAAAAAAAGCCATCAATGCCGTGGCCATTTAATCAAAATAAATATAAATGAAGATCATGAACCAGATTTTCAGATTTGGCTCAAAATGTCCCTCTGCGACTCCTTTGAAGTATTCAGACATATTCTACCTTTTGGTACCAAGTAAACTTTAATAAATCAGAATCAGGAGAGCTTCTCAGCTACTACCCTCAACCCTGCTGACAGATGTCATGTAGATAACTGTCCTCCTCTGGGATTGCTAATTGCTAACGCGGCTTTCCATTGATGAAGAGAGGAAAGAGAATAATGACAGTGAGGAGACATAGTTAACATTCAGCTGAAAACAAGACAGAACATAGAAGATCTCAGGAATATTCCTGGGCATTGAGCAGCTTCTAAGGGGCTCTGAGTTGTATCCTGTTGCATCGGGAATCTGTAGCGACTCTTCATCATCACTTCAAGTAACCAGAATCCCAGGTTGGACAAGGACCATATACACCAACTATTGCTTGATGAATGATTACAATGCATAGTTCTATGCCAAGCACAAACCTACAGTCCACTAGCATTTTAAGGAAGAAGTGGAGCCAACATGCTTTGCTGGAGGGACTGAAAATTGACATCCAATAATACAATCAGAAATCAACTTATTTCAATACTAAGACATAATAGCAATAAACACATCCTAGGAGACCCACTTTGAACAACTGTGTAAAACAGGAGTATTCAAGTGTGAACAGAAGAACAAACCTTCAGTCAGCCTCAGTTGTTTTCTGTTTTTTTTTAAAATGATTATATGATATCTATATAAACAATAGGGAGGTTGTTATGCACTGAAAGTCTTCACCTAAAAGAAAGTGCATTCTTAAACTGAAACTACTACAGGGGAGTTTGCTCTCTCTAAAACATACACAGATAAGAAATCTATCCATTTATTTAACAATACAAATACTCCCCAACAATGCTGTGAGTGGAAAATGCTTGGTGGGATGCTAAGACAAACAGCGTGGCGAGGAAATAACATGGAATATATTTGGTATATATTATCCAAATGGTTGTCCATCTCTTTCCCCTGCACATCGCTGAAAGTTTATAGATATTTGTTGTATCACAGCAGATGTCTAGAACAAATATTAAGCAAAGGAGAATGTATATGATATGTCCCGTTTTTTTTGTTTTTTTTTTCCCAAAGTAGGAAGATTGACTAGATATTAACACAAATGGGTTTAAATGTGAAGCTGCCATAAAAGCAAGAACATAAATGTAATTCTCCCAGCCGCTATTTTGATGCACATTTTTGATTCCATGAATATTTTATGAAATGGCCCAAACTAAAGCCATATAACATTCCTGCATTACTGATGCTTGCGCCCGTAAGCTAGGAACATTAGAGCCATGATTGAGTGCATTAAAATGAACTCATTCAGCAGTGCATTGATTACTTGAAGGGGGAGGGAAAAGAAAAAAGAAAGAAAGAAAAAAAAAAAGAAGTGGCTCCACTTAAGAAAACAGCACACAACAAATCTCAAGTTTGCAATACAGTCAGGGTGAGAGCAAGTGTGAATAAACTAATACCTCTTGAGTGAAAGTCTGACTGTTGAGACCTGATGTTAATTAGGTAAAGTGTTAATTATGTCCAAAGATGGCTCCTGGTATTGTTCAGGTAATTTAGAATGTCACACTCTCTAAGATGCACCGGCTGCCCTGCTTTGGCTCCATGTCTCAGCAATTTTGAAAGTAGCTAATTATTTCCTTTTCTATCAACTTGTACACTTGCCAGTAAAAATAATGCTCCAGAAACAATTGCAGGAAAATAATTTGACAGCTCCAGAAGGCCTATTTCTCCTGCAGTGCTGGCAAAAGTCTGAAGCTTATTTTGTTCTAAATTGTGCACATTTGTTGAGGAATTGAAGGGAAATTTTCCACTTCAGCTTAAAACAACAACCTAGAGGAACAATAAGGCCTTATGTATATTATATTACATTTTAGTCAGGAGCTACTAGACATCCTTGGTGTTAAGTTACTATTTCATATGCCACATGATATCTGCTAGAAGCAATACTGACTCGACAGGGACAGAGAGAGAAAGATGTTACTGACCTTTTGGAGAAACAAGACATTGCTTTCCTTTTCAGCTTAACTGCATGAACAGTTGATACTACCTCTAGGTTTTTACATTCCACAGTGATAATTACAATGGCACCGTGATGCTGCAATAGTTAAGAGTCTGTCACACTTCCTGTTTGGAAACTCACTTTCAAGGGTGTATCTCTTCTTAGAGGAGATTTGCTCTGTCCTCTAACCCAGGGCACATCCCTGTGAAGTGGAATGTTGGAAAGCCAAGCTTTTGCTTTCTAAGTCAATTGCATTCTTAATAAACTGGGGACGAAAGCAGTCGTTGACTTTTGAGTAGCTACTTTAGGAGTACTTAGAAGAAAGTTAAGATGTGTTTTAAAAAATGGAATCCTTTCTTTATCATTTTGAACAAAAATGTCCAGTGGACATTATATGGAAGATACCAAACCTCTATAAAAAAAAAGTACTGAGTAATGGACACTTGACTAGTGAAAACCTGGCTCAGAAGTATCTCTGTCTATGGTGGGGACCCAGGAGGGATACTTGGGGAGGTGGGGGCTGGGGGGAGGGCTCACCAAAGACTGATTATCAATGCTGGCAATATCAGTAAGCTCATTTTTTTTTTCCCCCTTCAGGGTTATTGCTGGGCTCGGTGCCTGCACCATGAATCCACCATTCCTGGAGGCCATTTTTCCCCCCTTTTGTTGCCCTTGTTGCTGTTGCCTTGTTTTGGTTATTATTATTGCCATTGTTGATGTTGTTCATTGTTGGATAGGACAGAGAGAAATGGAGAGAGGAGGAGAGAAAGATAGACACCTGCAGACCTGCTTCACCGTCTGTGAAGTGTCTCCCCTGCAGGTGGGGAGCCGGGGGCTCGAACCGGGATCCTTATGCCGGTCCTTGCGCTTTGTGCCACATGTGCTTAACCCACTGCGCCACCGCCCGACCCCCAAGCTCATTTCTAAAACTCAGATTTGCCTAGATTGCTAAAATATCCTGTAGGAACTGTGTGGATTTCCAGGGAGCTGAACTGCTCTCAGAGAGAAGAAACCACACACAGTGCCCATGCCATGACAAGCCCCAGGCAGCAGACTTCTACCTGAGTCTTATAATCCCTGAGGTTTCAGACTGGGGGTACGGACTGACCTGCCAACGCACATGCCGAGTGGAGAAGCAATTACAGAAGCCAGAACTCCTACCTTCTGCACCCCAAAAAGAATTTTGATCCACACTCCTAGTGGGGGAGAAGTGGTAGGGGGGAGATGACCAGACAGCTCTGCACTCCAACTCCATCAGGACCCGGAGAGAGGAGAGGGAAAAGGGAGGGACATTTGGATGTAGTGATAGGTGTATGTTGACCGGAAAAGGAAGAGAAGGCAGGACCATCAAAAAAGGGGGCACATATATACAAATACAGACAGATAGTTGTAGAAATAATAGTCAACCCATGCCTGCAACCTTAGGAGAACTGCCGTAGCAGTTACAATGGAGAGATTGGGGATTCAGAACTCTTGGTGGTGGGAACACTATGGATTTATAACCCTGTTATCTTGTAATTTTGTAAATCAATATTAAATCACTAATAAAAATAATAATTCCAAAAAATAATAATTCCTAAGGTTTCCAATTTCCTCTTACCTGCCCATAATTGTAAGTTACTCAGTTGTTTAAAGATGAGATCCATTTGCATAACAGATAAAAGGAACTGAATAGTGGCCATTGGAAAGCTTACTACTGTCCTCATATAAAAACTGCTTTATGCCAATGGCTTCCACCTCATCTTGAAATACTAAGTAAAAGGTGCTGACAAGCAGGAGAGTCCAAGGAGAAGCAAAGTCATTACTGACATTAAATCAACTAATGAATTACATTTTTTCTAGACCTAATCAATAATGTCATTCTTACTGGAATTATCGAGTGCTCCTGATTTTAAATACACACATTTGAGTATGTTTACATGAGCAAAGAGGCATGGAGGCACATATCCAAAAACATCACTATTAACTAACACGCGGAGGACAGGAGTCATCAAAATAGTCATTCCCCCTGCACATCATCGTTTTCATTGACAAGAATCATGTGATGCTGCTGTTAATTACTATTATTATTTTATCACAGGAGTGACATCACTCTAAGCTTTTTCAGACGGAGAGAAAAGGAGAGAAGAAAGGCGACCGCAGCACTGCAGCTTCGGAGCCCTGAGAGAAGAGGGATGAACGGCCCATTCTATGCCCTAGAGCTGACTCACACCTTGGTCTCTGTTTTTAAGTTAAGCATTGGTCACAGTTTCCGGAAAAGGGAGTCACTTGAGGAAGTGAAGCCACAGTACGCATTGGGCATCGGGCATCACCTGTGCCACCTACTTTCATTTTTAGATTTAGGAAAGAGAACACCAAGCTTCATTTTCATTTCTCTGGTGCTGATGCTGGGGACCCTGAACAGCCACCGGCCTGGTGCTAGGTACACGGTTTGGGTAACTTTTCATGCCATTTCTCTATGTCTTTTTAGGTTTGCCGTTTGGAGCAGATCTGAAAGGGCTTGTTATATAGGATGCTTTCCTTCCTTCTCAATATATCTGTGGCTCTATCAACTAAAACTAAATAAATCCCCTCTGACAAAAACAACAAACAAACAAACAATCTTCAATTTATGGAACAATGGGATTTACTTCAGTAGAAAGCTGGACTTATTTCCAGTTGGGAAGAGCTTTTACACGACGTTTGGCCCAAGCCCTGTTCTCTCTTGCTCAGCAGTGAGGCTGCATAGGTACTGGGGCCGGGGGAATGCTGTGCTTGTTCTCAGGCAGCCAAAGGAACCTGCTCCCAGAGCTGTTGATTCCGTGTGCAGGCCTGTGGGCTGTGTGCAGTTCTTCAAGCCTTTCTCCAAAAGCTTTGAAAAAGCAAAACCGGCAGAGTAGGCACCTCTGGATGAGGTTTCCTCTCTCTGCTCCTCGTTAAGCAGTAAATAATTAAAACACCCTGGGAAAGACAGGTAAAATGCAAGCTGCAGTGTCAGTAACACAGACATGAAAGAGAAAGGGAAGAAAATGAATTTGAGGGGGGAGAAGAAGGCAATGAAATAATCCATTTGAAGCTCTAATAAAGTTTCCTTTGCCATCTTATTTAAAGATATATCAGACTTTGGGGATGTAACCTAATTACATTTTTATTCTAGGTTCCATTCAAAGATCTTGGACTTTGATTCTTTAACACAGATCAAACATGGTATAATTTTCCTGTGGCCATCAATACTTAAAAAGGATCTCTTCATTAAACACTAGAAGGTCTTATGAACATGTACACATAGTAGATAGAGAATAAACTGACACGCCTTAGAAAGTGACAACTAACTTGTAGAGAAATGGTAGTGCTAGTTCACTTGACTTTTGGAAAAAAAGAGACCTCTTCAACTCTTAAATTCACTTTTATTCAAAAAGAAAATGATTCTGTGTCTGATTCTTATCTAGCCAAATGCACTTTAGAAAATGGATTCCAGTGCCCGCTTTCTAAATCCAGTTGTGGAATTTTCTGGAAACTGAAGCACTGGCAGCCAACCCTCACAGTCACACAGACATGAGAGGGGAGAGGCTGCCCCTAGGCCTGAAGCCCCCAAGAGGCAGCTGCAGTGATGGGCACATGGGCGTGAACATTGTTCACCCTCGGACACACTGTGGCATGGCTTTACTTCATGTTGATCCTAGGAACCTGAATGGAATAACGTGCTTGCATTTCCAGAAATGTTTATTTTTCTTCTTTCCTTCTCCCTTCTTTCCTTCCTTCCATATCTTTTTTTTTGTCAGCACTGGGTCTTCTTGCATGCTTGATTTCACCACTTCTTTATTCAGAAAGAGAGAAAGAGGTCACAGTATTGGAGTTTCTCCTGTTCTGTGGCACTCCCGTGTGGTGTTGGCACTGAATCCGGGCCTAGTGCTTGGTAATGCCCATGCCCTACCTGAGGTTTTCTTGTCCCCTGGAGATTCTATTTTGCAGTTTTGCCCAAAGGAACTTTTAAAACTCAGACAAAGCAATAGTTTAAATGTTTAAAATTTTATTTTAAGTAATAGGTTTCACTAGTATATATATATATATATAGAGAGAGAGAGAGAGAGAGAGAGAGAGAGGGAGAGAAAGAGAGAAAGAGAGAGAGGGAGAGAAATAGTAGAGCACTGCTCAGCTCTGGCATATACTAGTACCAGGATCTGAACCTGAGACCTCAGCATATAGGTCCTGTGTTCTGACCTGCTGAGCTATCTGTCTGGCCTTGGGTTTATTTTTTTAAACTGTTATTCAATCTTACATATGTAAGGAGTTATGTTTCATAAATATTTAATCAAAACATAAATGGTCCTATGGTGTAAGGATCATTATGATTACATTTCACAGGAAGGAGAGATTACAAGTTTTGCCAAATACTCCACTTCACTTCTGATTAGAGAAATGCAAATTAAAACTACACTAACATTCCACCTTATAACTGAGAGCATGGCCGACATCAGCAAAACAGGAAATGGCAGGTGTTGGCAAGGTTGTGGAGATAAAGGAACTCTGCTCCACTACTGCTGGGAATGCCAACTGGTGCAGCCCCTCTGAAAGACTGTATGGAGACTCCCTGAACAAGTAAGAATGGAATTTCGGTACGATCCAGCAATTCCACTCTTAGGTATATATCCAAAGGACACACAAACAATAATTTGAAGGGACAAAAGCACCCCGATGTACACAGCTGAATTATTCACAAGAGCTGAAGAATGGAAACAGCCTAATTGCCCATCAACAGGTGACTGGCTGGAGAAGTTCTGGGATACATGTACATGTACACACATGCACAACCACACATATATGTGTATATACATATGTGGTATGTACTCAGTGGAATACTATGCTGCAATTGGAAAGGATGATACTGAACCCTTTGGGACAAAATGGATGGAACTGGAGGTGTTTACACTTAGCAAAATAAAAGTGAAAGACAGTACTGAATGGTTTCTCTCATATCTGAAATCTAGAGAACTGAAACACATGAGTTTGCAAAAACAACAACAAAGCCCAGAAGCAAACAAACTTTCCCTAAGACTCCGCGAGAACTATGGTGGTTATGGTCAGGAGGACAGAGACACAGAATTTTGGTGGTAGGTGTGGTGTGGTGAGGAACTGTCTCGTGCAATCTTACAATCTTGTAAGCCACTATTAATCACAAACAAAAGTGATTTTAAACAAACAAACAACGCTTTGCCAAAGGCTGCATGTCTCAAGGCGTCACTGGCCCAGGAAATCTAAGTCCAGAGCCCATGTTCTCAGCCACGATTCTCACTATTTTCCCAACAGGCAGTGCTCCTCCTCCTCTAAAGCCCAGGCATCTTGAGATACCTGAATGTAGGTTCCCAATGGTGTTCCCAGTGGCCTTCGGTAGTTGTGCGCTAGGTAGGTGGGAGCAGGCAGGAAAAGACAGGAAGAATGGAGTGTCCCAGCAAGGAGGACCACAGAATGCTTAGTTGGGCTACAGAGGTGGCCTTGCTGCTTTTTGTTTTTCCCTCCCACAAAGCCACAGAACCCATCAATGAGTTTAGCTTTAAGGCTGTCCACTGAACAAGAGGTCCTTGGCAGGTCAGGTACTCTCTCTCCTGCAGCCTTCTGTCTGCAGCACATTAGTTCTTCACTTTCACACATTTAGAATTAAAATAGAGGATAAGAGTCACTCAAAGACAAAAACAATTACACCACACTTTCAAAATCAATTCTTAGCAGATAACAAAGATGTTATCACACACTATTTGCTGCATAAATAAAATTCTAAGTATGGAAAGAACCAAGAAACTTCTCATGTTTACTTTATTTAAGAGGATCCAGTTCATGCGCTTGAGATGTTTCTGGTTCTAGGACCCTAAGCCTTGAGTCCTGGAAACCCAGCTGGTCTCTGACAAACCCTGTGGTCAGTCACCTGGCCACCAGCACAAAGAATAGAAGAGCTTTGCAAATAAAAGTACACAGACAATGAAAAGTGACATTTGGCGAAAAGCATCCTGCATTATAAATTTCATCTTAATTTAAGGGCAAAAATATTTTATCACGATGAATGAAAATATTCAGGGGAAAATGTCTCTAAAATTACTAGTAAATGACACCATCAGTACATGTTAGTAAGGTTCATTCTACTCCTTTTCACATGCAATTTTTGCACATTTGGAAAGACATGAACATGTCTCCTAAGTTATTTTAATAGGATTATTTCTCTCTCTTTTTTCTTCCATAACAGCATTTAAGAAGACTAAGCAGCACTCTGGGGGAGGGATGTTTGTTTTAAGCATTGGTTCAGGTATGTTTCAGTGAATACCTCCATGGAGTTTGCTATCTTTAAAGTACTGTTACACTTATAAACATGGGATTAATAGACAACTGGGTAAGGAAAGTTCGTGGTTGCTAGCTAGCAGTATCATATCACTTTCCAAAGCTACTGACATGACTGACATTGTCCCCCACAAAACTGGTAAGTACTTCTTTAAGGAGTCACGACTGCTAGATTTGTACTTTAAGAAGTGTTCACAGGGAAGAAAGGAAGTGAGGAAGGGAAATGGGAAGGGGCAGAGAGGTGCAGTGGCCCCCATGTTGAAGAGGGGAAGTCAGTTCTCCAACCGAGGCCCCATTTCTTCCTCTGCTGCTCCTGGCTTCCTGTGTTAGCCAAGTTTTGAAACTAAACCATACCTCTTCCTAGCCTACCTACAATAGTAAGAACTCCCTGGATGTGAGAAGAGAAAGCATTTCCACAGGTCTCCTCATTTCCACAAGGCACCTCATTTACCTCACTGAATCTTCAAAGCATGAGGAAGGGGAGGTGACCCAGAGGCAGAATGCACAGGACTTGCACGTGTCAAGTCCCAGGTTTGACCCCTGGCACTGTCACATGCTACAGAAGGTCTCTTTCACTCAATACATAAATGAAACTTAAAAAAAATAACCTTAGGGGGGTTGGGCGGTAGCACAGCAGGTTAAGTACACATGGCACAAAGCGCAAGGACTGGTGTAGGGATCCTGGTTCAAGCCCCAGGCTCCCCACCTACAGGAGGATCACCCCACGAGTGATGAAACAGGTCTGCAGGTGTCTGTCTTTCTCTCCCCTCTTTGTCTCTCCTCCTCTCCCGATTTCTCTCTGTCCTGTCCAACAACAACAACATCAATGGCAACAATAACAACAAGGGCAACAAAATGGGAAAAAATAGCCTCCAGGAGCAGTGGATTTGTAGTCCAGGTACCAAGTCCCAACAATAACTCTGGAGGCAAAATAAATAAGTAAAATAAATGACCTTAGAAGAAATAATTAGGAGAGGTAGAATTGATTTGTTTAAAAGAAGAGAGGCGAAGATTAGTGGCCTTTTTTTAAATAAACGACACATTCCTTTCCCTTGTAAATAGAGGGTGACACCTAGTTGGAAAGGAATGATCTTTCAACAGCTACTTAAGAGGAGAAGGAAATCAGAGCCAGAAGTGAGCCTGGAGTGAATTGCACCTGTTCTCAACCACTCTATTTTAGAGATTAGGAGAGCAAGACTGTCAGTAGTTAACTTAAGTCAGTTTAGCTAGTCACCACACGACAGTGTCAGTAAAGAATCAAACTTGATTCTCTCCCCAGATTCATCTCTAGTTTGATGCTCAAATGCCAGCTTAGCTAGCCAGCTTTCAAAACCAACTAGCTTATTTTATGTTTATTAATGGCCGCTAACTTCACCCTGGAAACAAATCTGTAGGTTCATTCAGAGCTTTTGTCCCATCTTGTTAACGTCTCCGTGGATCTGAGTTTCCTAGTGCTATCTGAAAATGAATAGCCCCACCCCACTTTTGTATTTTATTAATAATGTAATTGGGCCTAGAATCACCCTTTAATAGTCCCCATTACTTCTTACCAACTGTTAAAAACCTTCTGTCCTTTTCAATAGTCTTTATTTCAATAAGATGTTTTAAATGAGCTAGTTTCTGCCCTGATTAAAGATAACACATGCACAAGGTAACCAATCCCCACAGTGCAAAAGGGTGTAAAATGCAAAAGAAGTCCCTCTGTCATTCCCACCGCCTCGCGCCCTTCTCCAGAGGCTGCCTGGGTTGAGATTTTGTGTACGTGATGGGTTCTAAATCCTCTCAGTGGCGCTTCCATCTCTATTAATTTTTAATAAAATGAAAGAGAAAATAAAATACCACACTAAAAACTGATATATCCTTTGCATTTCTTTTAGTTATTAAGGTTGTTTTTCTAATAAACTGGAAAATGCTATTCCATGACAAATAAGAAATTACAATAAAATTTCTATCAGCTTGGACATTGCGTCTTTGATGATATTAAAACCTCTGCTGTTATTGCTGTATTTTACCTCCCTTTTTTATTTTTAAAGAACTGAAGACCATGATAATCAACTTCATTCGAAATGCCAAAGGATAAAAACATTCACCAGATGAAGTTATATTTATAGCAAAATATAGAACAATCCAAAACTCTAGGGGAAATATTGCTTATAAGAGATATGCAGAGTTTAAAGGTCCCCTTATATTAGAGTGCTTACATTTGGCCACCAGCCACCAAAAGTGTTTTATCAGCCACAGTTCAAAATGAAGGGATACTATCTTCTTCACAGGTCATGTCCTATCAGTCCACCATTGTTAGAGTCCTTTTTAAAATTGCTTTTTTTTTTTTTTTCCAGTTAGAGGGTGAGAGACACAGAGAGAGGGAAGACACAACACTGCTCCACCGCTCATGAAAATTTCCCTCTTTGCATTATGCTCCCATGTAGTGACTGGGGGCTTGAACCCAGATCCTCATGGGTGATAAAGTTTGTACTCTACTGTGTGAGTTATCACCTAGACGTGAAATTCTAGTGTCTTAAGAAGATTTATTTCGGGGGGGTGGGCCAAGGTATGCTCAGCACTGACATGCAGTGCTGGGGCCTGAACTTGGGACCTTATGCTTGCAAGTCCTGTGCTCTTCTGTTGTGCCATTTCCTCATTTCTTTCTCTCTGAAATAACATCTTTCCCTGGAATTAAAGGGAAAAAAATCAGTGACACCATATTGAGCACTGTATGAATTTCTGGGCCTGCTATTACAGAGTGCTCTGAACCGGCTGGTGTAGATTAAAAAAAAAAAAAAAGATTCTGCAGTGCTAGTGGTCTCAAGTCCAAAGTCAACTGTAAGCAAGGCTGGTTCCTTCTGAGGCCTGCTCAGATCCTCTCTCCTAGGTTTGGTAGACTTTGGTATCTTTGGCTGTGCACAATGCTCCCTCTTTACGTCTTCACATCATCTTCCCTCTGAGCTTATCTGTCCCTGTGCCTCAGTTTCCCTTTTCTATAGGACACCAGACATACTGCCTCTGAGTTCACCCTAATGGCCTTCACTTGATGATCTATAAGTGTCCAGTTTCAGATCAGGTCATATTCACAGGAATGGGAGGTCTAAGAACCCAACATCCTTTTTCAGAGCCATAATCCAATCCATATAACTGAAATCTCTCTCTCTCTGAAATGAGAAATCAAAAAAGCACCAGCATTACAGACACCAGATGCCCTGTGCAACTCCTAGGTGCTGTCAGCACGAGCACTGGAGAAACCAGCCAAACCAGGAGCATCCTGGGAGTTGGGTGGAGGGAGGGGGTAGCAGGAAAAGAGTAGTGGGCTGGATGCAAAAAGATCTGCCCTACCTTACCCAGCACAGAGAGAACCAGAATCACAGGTATGATTCCAGGTGATGTGCAGCTGGAAGCCCAAGCTGTCAAATGTGAAGTCAGAGCAGAAGGGACCCGTGGCCGAAGGACCACATAGGAAGGAGCAGCAGGAGCTTAGTCCTAAGAGATGTAAGCAGAGAGGACCTTCAATGGACAGGAGAGGAAGTAGGTAGGCTTCCTGGCTCTTGTCTCCCACTAACTAGTCTGATGCCCAGAACACTGACCAGGGAAAAAGATATTACCCTTGTGCACACTGGGCTTGAGTTCTGCAAGGTTAGAATCAATTCCTATAAAACCTGTCAAAAGAGTGTTGCTTTCCCTACTTACAGGAGGTGAAGTTTCATTAGTGGTAGGGCAGTGCTGCAGGTGCCTCTCCTTTTCCCCATCTCTCTGTGTTTCTCAACCTCTCTCTAACCCCACCTCCAAGAATATATGGTCACTGGGAACCATGGAATTAATTATGCAGGCACTGAGTCATAGCAATAACCCTGGTGGCAAGAGAAATAGAATACAGTATGTTGCCAATTACTTTTCACACCCATAAGCAGCTAACATTTTGACTGGTTTACTTTTAAACACAGGACACCGACTGGTTATTATACATCTTAAAAAGTGCCACTATGGCTCATTTGAATTCCAACACGCTCTCTAGGCGGGAGAGAAAGAGTGTGGAAAGACAAGGCAGCACCAAGCCCTCCTCTGGTTTCTCTCTGACCACAGCCCACTATTGGGGGGAGGGGACACGAGAGTGAATCTCAGTATTCTCACAGGAGGTGAAGTCAATGTTAACAATCACATTTGCTGCTGTGGGAAAAAAATGGTTGAGAATTGCCACCATCCAGTGTCAAGGCCCCAAGGCTAGGAAACGAAGTAACAGGAATATAAGAGCCCACAGCCATGAGATGGTAAGCTGGGATACAGGGATTTGTTAGATTAGGTGTACAGAGTGATATGGCTCCAGGCCACCAAATGTTTCTACAGGTAGAACAACACTGCAATGAGTTCGGAGCTCAGAGAGTGACAACCTCTGCTCAGGGTGGGGGGCCTGTGGAAAGGTGTGCACCAGCCATGGAAGCCTGGACTGAGAATATCCGTGGAGAGTTAGATGTTTCTAGTCTTTTGAGTTATTACCTGGGATGATGGTTTAAGTGAAGGCATAGGGGACCAGATTGGGTGACGAGATGTCAAGTGTTGAACAGGGTGGGCAAAGATATCCGCGTATATTGGCAGGTCCGGTAGAGCGTAGACGTGGGAAATGAACTTAGATGATGCCGCATCCCGACGAATATCTGGCGGGGCGATGTTGCTAAGAACTGGCAGCCATGGAACCGGGGTGGAACGGATGGTTCCAGAAATGATCCTCATGGAGGAATATAATTTGGAATCGACCAAGTGGACATAGGGGCTACGGAACCATACTGGGGCACAGTATTCTGCAGTGGAATAGCATAATGCCAGAGATGATGATCGTAGTGTGGGAGCGCTCGCGCCCCATGAGGAGCTGGCCAGTCTTGCAATGATGTTATTCCTCGCACCCACCTTTGCTGCAGTTCTTATGAGATGTTTGTGAAATGACAGAGTGCGATCGAGAGTAACGCCAAGATAGACTGGCTGGGCTTCATGCCTGATTCTCGTATCGCCAAGCTGCACATTAAGCTCACGTGAGGCCGAGGCATGGTGTAGATGGAAAACAGATGATATCGTTTTAGCAGTGCTAGGAATTAGTCGCCATTTTTTACAGTAATCAGATATCAGAGACATGTCTTTCGTGAGTGTTTCCTCGAGGATGTCGAATTTGGATGCCTGAGTTGCACAGCAGATGTCATCGGTGTAGATGAACTTCCTTGAAGAAGTTTCTGGGAGGTCATTGATGTAAATATTAAATAGCGTAGGAGCCAGAACAGAGCCCTGGGGGAGGCCACTTGAGACAAGTCTCTATCTGCTAGACTTGTCACCCAGATGCACCCGGAATCTTCTGTTTTGGAGAAGAAACGATATAGTGTTGGCCACCCATGGAGGCAGGCATCTTGAGATCTTGACCAGGAGACCACGGTGCCAGACCGTGTCATAGGCTGCTGTGAGATCAACAAAGACAGCACCCGTCTTTAAATTCTTCTGGAATCCATTTTCAATGTAAGTTGAGAGGGCCAGGGCTTGTTCGCAGGTAGATCTTCCTGGGCAGAAACCAGCCTGGGCGGGTGATAGGAATTTCTCTGTAAGATGAGAAATACGTGATAGAAGCAGCCTCGCAAGGAGTTTGTAACACACGGAGAGGAGAGAAATCTGTAACACACGGAGAGGAGAGAAATCTGGTCCCCTACGCCTTCACTGAACTTCTCTGTTCCAGTCTCTTGGAAACAGAGCTGGCAGTCAGCTGAGGTCAAGAACAAACACCTCATCACAGACCCCTGCAAGCGTCAACCCGGCTTTGACCTAGCACGTTATGACTGGGCCCTCCTCAATCACTATTGAACAGGCCATGGCCGGTGCGCCGCTATGTTCCATCGCTGGGGAGCCAGAGACGACCCGAACTGCCCCTGTGGCTACAAACAGACTATGACCCACACAGTCAACGACTGCCACCTCTCCAGATTCAAAGGAGGTCTCGAAACTTGACATCAGGCTCAACCTGACGCTGTTGACTGGCTACGGAAGAAGGGCAAACGCTAGAAGAAGAAGAATGGTTTAAGCCCAACTGGGTGATAGATACTGTCAGAGTGCAATATCTTGGGGATAGCAGGTCAGACACCTTATTCCTTGGATAAGTCATCTGAATAACCTGGTAAGCACTTGCATGTGACTAAATAGCTGGAGTGTTCAGTGTGGAGCACAGCTCCTGTGCAGACTGCCTTCATGGTTGGCCCTTCCCTACTGGGTTATTAAGCAAGCTTGTCAGGCTCTGCCAAGAGACTTGGGTGGAGGGGATCAAGACTCCAGCCAGAGTGCTCCCCCTCTGAGTGGTGAATCTCAATTCCCAGATCAGTAGTCAACTATGGAGTCTCTGCTGTAGACAGAAGTACTTCAAGGATGGATTAGTCTATTACTTCCTCCCAGGTTAGTCTTCAGTAATCATCATCATGAGATCCCGAAGCCCTTTAGGATCCTGGATAGCTGGCAACATAGCAGTATAGGCTCTTGATGAAGTCATCACATAGCAGCTGGCTCTCAAAGGCCATATGCTTTTATTTTAGATGACCAGTATGTTTCCTATCTACCATGTTAAAAAAAAATATGGAATTCTATCTCGGAAAAAGAGGAATTCATATAATGTTCTATATTAAAATAGAAACAGATTTAGGGGAGATTAGGCAAGACTAGTAAATAGAGAGAATTGCATATTTTTTTAAAGATTTAAAAAAGTATTCCCTTTTTTTGTTGCCTTTTATTTTTAATGTTGTAGTTATTGATGTCATCCTTGTTGGATAGGACAGAGAGAAATAGAGGAGAGGATGATGGGGGGAGAGAAAGATAGACACCTGCAGACCTGCTTCACCGCTTGTGAAGCAACTCCCCTGCAGGTGGGGAGCCACCTGTGCTTAAGCCGCTGTGTTACTGCCTGACTCCCAGAATTGTGTATTTTAAAACAATGTTAAAACGGAGGGCCAACAGATAGCATTGAGGTAGTATGCCAGCCTTTTATGCCTGAAGTCCCAGGAGATTCAGGTTCAATCCCTGGCAATACCATATGCCAGAGCTGAACAGTGCTCTGGTCGCTCTCGCTCACTAAAATTAATTAATGAAAATAATGAAACACAGTAAATGCAAGTTTCAGGGGAAGCACAGACACATCAGTGCACTCCAAGGGAATTTTTGAAGAAATTGCCAGCACTGCTCACAGAACTCTTGAGATATGTCTTTCATGCCAAGGACTTGCTAGTGCGAAGTTATCACAGACAGATGGGGCTGCTCTGCCATCCTGGGCAGACCCTCAACTCCCAGATGAAATGACATTCACAAAGCCCACTGGGAGCTGAGTCACTCTCCACAAGGGCTCCCCTGCAAATGTTCAGCGAGGGGCCCAGGTGGTTTCCGTCTCACAGCTTCGTAGCTTCGCCATCACAACATACGTCCTCTACAGCTGCTGTGAAGAAATCAGAGCGAGCACGGATCTGCGTCTGCTCCTCTAAGCTGCAGCCCGGAAATACCTGTCACAGACTACCTGCCAGAGCTAGCATTTCTATGATGACCGACACACAGCACTCAGTCAATGGCAGCTCTAGTCGTTATAGTGACTGGAGGACAGCATTCTGCATGGCTGGCTAAGTGCTTATTGAGGGTAATTACTGTAATTAATGATTATCTTAATGTGAGACATTTCTATCTTTTCCATTGGTTTTTACTATTATCAGCAGCACATATGCATATAATAAGCACATAACACGTCTTTATGTGAGCCTTTGTCTTTATATGTGAGGTTTTCCTAGTAGAATAGCAGGGTTCAAGGACTTGGAGAATCTAAAGGCTCTTGATACATATTTCCGAATTACTTGCTAGGAGTAGGGTCGATCTGTGCCAGCAAGGTACAAAGCACGCTTAATTTATCAAGATTTCACAGGCATTAAATGCTCTCCCAAACAAAGAGAGAGTTCTGGTCCTTCTCTGTGTGCGTCTGCTCATTCTGCACCTTCCCTGTGAGTGTGCTCACACACATTATTCTGTCAGAGTGCTGACCTGCTTCTTCCATTAAAACACAATCAAGGGCCATAAACATCGTCTCCAGCCACGTATTCCCTGCACTTAGCCCAGTGCCTTGTGCAGAGTTGGAACACAATAAACATTTGTTATAAAATTACAGATGAAAAGCAGCCAATCTTTAGCGCTTTGTGCTTGTCTAATATTGGTATTGGCTTCATTCCCTCATGTTTATTACCCAATTGAGTTTATTGTTTATTCTGTCGATTGTCTCTCTAGTTGCTTTGCCATTTTCCCACTGGTTATTCTCACCTATGTTTAAACATTCTTTATATGACAACGATATGAAACTGTTTATCATATTTGTCTCAAATACATCTCAGTTTACCAGCTGAGGAGACAGACCAACCAGCAGAGTAAGGGACTTACATGTCTGGGGGTTCCTGGTTCTAGTCCCAGTAACAGGGGTTCAGGAATGGTGTTCTTTCTCATTCTCTCTCATTCTCTCTCTGTCTCTCTCTCTCTCCCCTCCAAACAGGAACAAGCAAATAAAATTATATATATTTCCCAGTCTGTCTCTTAATCATGAGGTCTTTCATAAATATTTTTGAAAGGGTAATGTGTCAAATCTCTCAAGTTTTGCTTCTGGTCAAGGAAATTCTATCCTGTATGCTCATTTTCTATGAAGGGACTTCCTCTCTGCTTCCCACTGCACTTCCCACTATGTCAGGAATAGAGTCATGTCTGATTGGTGGAATTCTGAAATCTTCTCTCGACATAGTTCTAAAGGAGATAGAGCCTCTGAACTCCATGTTCAACTTCAAGATTTAGGTTTAAAGTCTTCAGGCGAGACTGAACTTGACCAGTTTGTCAGTAAGAGATTGGTTAAGAGAAATTCTGGGGATAATTTAGAGTCTGACTTGAACTGACAGTAAATGTTGTCCCCCACCCCCACACTCCCCAGTCAGTCTTAATCCTAGTCTGCCAAATTCCTGTCTCCTCTGAATTATTTCTGGCCTGGGAACAGAGATTCCATCATTTTCTTTGGTGCTTTGCTGACTGCTGTATGTTTTGAAGGTCTTTCGCATCTAACATTGAATAAATATTTGCCTATATTTTCTACTCGCTTTCATAGTTCAAGTGTCTCTCATAAAAACAATCTTAAAAATAGTGCTGCTCTTGAAAGAATGGGCACATCTCCTACTGACTGTTGTCTGAGAACATTCTTCAGCTCTCCACACAGCTGCAAGTGCACCTGTCCCCTTCTGCTCATACAATAAATCCTCACAAATCAGCCCTGATTCTGAATGAAAATGTGGCCACTGATTTGCCATGAGTGGCTGTCAGTCCACGCCTGCTACCCCAGTGGTAGTCTGCAGGTGTCTGGTCTGAGAAGTGAGGCTGTCAGTCAGTTCCTGAGCCACTGGAAACCCAGCCCATCTTTAACCCACAGTGGGGACTAGAACTTGTGCCCGACTCAGACCAGGGGGCTCTGCTCTGGTCTCATGCACCAGCAGGATGAACATTGGCTCCAGCTGCTGCCCAGCCCCTGTAACTGTGGCTTTTGGTTGCCTCCATGTGCTCCACAGTTCTCTGAGGTGCTGGAGCCCTGCCTGGGTTCACACTCTGCATGAATGAATGGGTCCGTACTACATGTTTTTGGCTATCTGCAGCCCGGCTCCTGCTTTACCCTGAACGGGTAACCCTGGAGCCAGGAGGCTGGCACCAGCCACTAAGCCCAGATGCTGCCTAGCTGTGTTTGGGTCCAGCCCCGACCATCTGGACCAGTCTCAGATCAGACAGGCGGAAGCTGCGCCGCCCTCAGCTGCTACTGGTGGTGAGGAAAGTGGATCCTTTGGCCACCTGAGGCTCCCTCCACTCTGGTGAGGCTCCCTCCACCCTGCACACACCTTCCTGACAATCCTACTTGACCCTCCTCCTGAAAATTCCACTGCAGACTATAAAAAACTGCACAGGTGACTTTTACTACTGCTGGGTGCATTAGCTACTCAAGTCAACCTCCAGAATTTTCACCAACACCAACTCAGTCATTCTATCCATCAGACAATAAAGGCTTCATAGTGGTTCCTAGAGACCAGGAACTGAAGACAGAAAAATAGTTGAGACCTGACAGAGAGTGGCTGCAAACACAACACTATTACTTACCTTTAAAAGACTACCAAAGCTGTCTACTTGTGATAGGATGTGGGTGCAATTTGCCCCGCTGTAGGCAGGGCGGCTGGGGGTCACCTGCATTGGGAACCTCACAGTAGCTCACTCTGAGCTCATTTCCCAACTCATTCTCACTCCCAAACACACCAAAGGACACGGACAGCCGGGCACCATGGCTGCTAATGGCTTAGAATGCAGAGTGACTGGAACTGGTGGCTCGGTAAGTAAAGGAGGAAATGGTCAAACCCATCAGCAGACACACTCAGAGGGTTTTAAAAGTCAGAAGGAGAGAAATGTGAAAATGTGCCCTGGTGACAACAACAATTCTGTCAATCAACATTGCCTTGATAAAGTAACACTGAAGTTAAAAAAAAAAAACAAACTCAGATTAGAGGAATCTGGAAAGCTGTCATTAAATAAATAGGTGGTGGATTTCAGTTTTACAAGCTGAAAAATTCTAGAGACACAAAGAACATATTTGAACTGTGCACTTAGAATTAGGATGATACATTTTGTTATGCACTTTTCTGCTACAATAATCTTTACTTAAAATTTATTTTGCTTATTTCTACTTTAAAAAAAAGATGGAGAAAGATAGAGAGATAGATAGACAGACAGACAGATAGACAGGTAGATGGAGACAGAAAGATAGATAGATGAGAACTGGGCGGTAGTACAGCAGGTTAAGTACTGGTGGCACAAAGCACAAGGATCTAGGTTCAAGCCCCTGGCTCCCCACCTGCAGGAGAGTCATTTCACAGGTGGTGAAGCAGGTCTGCAGGTGTCTATCTTTCTATCCCCCTCTCTGTCTTCCCCTCCTCTCTCCATTTCTCTCTGTCCTATCCAACAACAATGACATCAATAACAACAAGAATAACTACAACAATAAAACAAGGGCAACAAAAGGGAATAAATATTAAAAAAGTAAAAAGTAAAAAAGATAGATAGATAGATAGATAGATAGATAGATAGATAGATAGATAGATAGATGGATGGAGGCAGGTAGATAAAAAGATAGCATGAAAGCTTTCCTTTATCAGGTTCAGGGCCAGGCCCAAACCTTCGTCACGCAAATGGCAAAGCAGTGCACTGTCCAAGTGAGCTATTTTGCAGTCCCTACAATGACCCTAAAAAAAAACTAACCAAATTAAACAATGTGGAGATAAAACTTATAAAAAAAAATCAGAATATACCTATAACAACGATCAGACTTTCACCCTCAAGTTTTTATCACTGTAGCCCGGATTTCTCTAGCTCCTACTTTCATGCAGTATTTCTTGTTTCCTTTGTGACTTTTTTGGGAGACCAGTAATTATTAAGTTCCATTGTTTGATTTTTCATTGCAATTGACAGGATTTGACAGTCCCAATTATAAAAATAAAACAGAACTTTTATTCTAGTTGGCTGGGGAATGTTCTGATAGTATAGAGCCACATGTGATAGCTATTTTAATCCTCAGGAATTTTCATAATCATTAACCATGCATGTAAGACAACCTTGTGTTAGCTAGTTTGAAACCTAACACAGGTCCTGAAGCCAACTGACTAGCTCCAACACTACCCAGTTTAGCTTCACTGTATTTAACTCACCCTCAAAAGGAAGATAATTCTTAAGAAGTTAAAGTACCTCATCTGATAAGTATGAATAAAAAAAAATAAGCTTATGTAGGAATTTTGTTTAAAGAAGAATTTATACCATATTGTGTAAACTGGGAAAAATTTAATTGGCTAAAAGCTTAAATAATAACTTGTTAAATTATAGTAACTGCTCAAGTTTTTCAAGCATACAATAATTAATATTTCATGCATGACTTGTATAGTCACACACAATTTCAAAATTCACCACAGTAAGTAACATGTTGGTGCATGGAATATACTGAGTATAATTAAGCTATACATTTTATGTTTTGTACTTTGTTTTTCTGTTTCATGTATCATGAGCATTTGCTCAAATCAATATATCTGGGTTTTCCTATACAGTTTGGAATGAAATCCAAAGCCCTCACCTCAACTATGAACCCGAGTAATCTATCATAAACCTCTCCCCTCTCCACTTTCCAAATGAAACTTGCCTAAGGCTGGTCCTGGGACAATTTCAGCAAGAATTTGTCTTTGGGCCTCTGCACTGACTATATTCCTTCTTCAGAATCTCTTCTTCTGAAAGATTTTCAAAAGGCTCACTCCTTCACTTTTAATAGGTTGAGATCTTGTGTGAAGTTAACAAGCACTGTTCCCTTTTATTTTCATCACTGCACTTATCACAGCACTTATCACTGCATACTGTGCCATACAGTGTTTCAAAGGTATGGGACTGAGAGCTCAGACTGACAGGGATTCAGAGGTCACACAGGCTCCCGTGCTAAAGATGAATATGTGGGTGCTGGGTCAGATCGATGGGTTAACAGTTAGTGGTACTTAGATACTTTCTTCAGGTTTGGGAGCTACACTGTACACTAATCCAGCTTTCAGGTCCCATTCCCAACACTGACACCATCCTCCCAGACAATATTGTTAGTCCATCTGCATGGCTCAGGCAAAAATTACCACAGTCATGGGCCCCTTGGAACATACTTAGGTATGTTCCAAATAGACTTCCTAGCTTCGTCCCACACGAAAACCACTAATTTCATCTGTTCTATTCCTACTTTGGGGCTCCTGTTTATTAAACAATTTGTCCTGCTTTATACCTTACCACCTTTCAGCCACCAAGTTGCAGAAGCCATCCTGACTTCCCTGGGAAGATGACCTCACCAATGTGTCCCAAAGTCTCACCTCTCCAGAGCCCTACTCCAGTAGGGAAGGACAGAAACAGACTGGGGGTATGGATTCACCTGTCAATGTCCATTTCCATAGAGAAGCAATTACAGAAGCCAGACCTTCCACCTTTTGCACCCCATAAAACTTTTTACTCTATACTCCCAGAGGGGTAAAGAATGGGAAGCTTCCAATGGAGGGGATGGGACATGGAACTCTGGTGGTAGGAACTGTATGGAATTGTACCCTTGTTATCTTACAATCTTGTTAATTATTATTAAATCACTAATACAAATTTTTTTTTAAAAAGGAAATTAAGTTCAAAGGAGGCAAACATTTTTCTGCCTTGCTCCTGGTCTTCTCCATTGGCACTGGGTTCACACTGAGAATTTGTTGAATGAAAGAAGGAACGTTGCTCTAATTTGTCGATTCATGGTTGGGTGAAATTGTTGCTCAGTTATATAACTAATCCCCTACCTTGAAATATTAATAATAGCACTGCAATGGACATGTGAAATAGAACTTTAAAAATATTTTTGATTGTTCTTTCCAGACTAAATTATTGAAGCAGCTTCCTAAATATCTTGCTTGCGTCTTCATCCTCCTTCCACTGGGGCATTGAAGCCAGGCTTTGATCACACTGCAGGCAAAAACCTGGGTGCTGGCAAAGCCTTACCATTCACTCATCTTATAAACCCCTCTACTGTTTCTGTCAGGTCCTCTACCCATGAAATCCAGACTGTCTGAGTCCATACTTTTCTGAGCATTTCTGGAATTATCTGTATCTACCACTCAAGATGACTCATAGGTGTGTTACAGGTTGTGATCTCATTAATTGCAATTTCCTGAAGCACAAACATCTTATTTGACCGTTTTCTCAAAAGCTTTATGCAGACAGGCAGTCACAATAATTTTTTTTTTTAACTGTTTTGCCAGTGTCAAAACCTTTGTGAAAAATAAGAATTTTTTTTAAGGGAAAACTTGGATTAATTTTGATGAAATGTCTTCATCTTCCCATACATTTTCTTTGGACTGTATATCTCACCCTCCTGATAAAACTAATTTTAATTCTTAATTTTTAAATTTTCAATCTCTTTTTTAAATTTTTTAATATTTAATTATTTTACCTTTTGCTGCCCTTGTTTTAATTGTTGCTGTAGTTATTATTATTGTTGTTACTGATGTTAGCATTGTTGGGTAGGACAGAGAGAAACGGAGAGAGGAGGGGAAGACAGAGAGGGGGAGAGAAAGACAGACACCTGCAGACCTGCTTCACCGCTTGTGAAGCGACTCCCCTGCAGGTGAGGGAGCTGGGGGCTCGAACCGGGATCCTTACACCGGTCCCTGAGCTTTGCGCCACGTGCGCTTAACCCACTGCGATACCGCCCGACTCCCATGCAATCTCTTTTTTTAATGTTTTATTGTCTTTATTTATTGACTGGATAGAGACATCCAGAAATTGAGGGGGAAAAGTGGAGAGAGGGAAAGAGACAGGAAGACACCTGCAGCACCGTTTCACCATTTGTAAAGCTTCCCTGCTGCAGGAGGGGTCTGGGGGCTTGAACACAGATCCTTGTGTGTCATAACGTGCGCCCAACCAGGTGCGCCATACCTGGCCCCCTGAAATCTCTACTCTAATGTAATTACATTACATTAGTTTTTTTTTTTTTTTTTACACCTTTTGTTGTTCTATCAAGATTCTGACTTGTCTTATGGTAACATGATTTAGTATGAAGTTATACTCACAAATTTCCTTTAGAAAGGATGATAAAATCACCATGGGGTGGTTGGTATCTGAGTTAGATAGTCCTTTTGGTTCTTACAGTGGAAACTTGGGTTGGAAGGATACTCAAGGTGTGCCCTTTGTTTTTACCAAATGTTCTCAAATCCAAGCATTTCCAGGAACTCTAGGCTGAACACCCAAGTAGAGCCAAGCTGAAGGTGGGTCCATCGCTCTGACTCATTGCGGTGATTTGCACCCTTATACTAAAGCCTCTGGCCTTCTCACCCCCTACAGCACACTCACCATTTTCCTCAAAGAGAAGTCCCATGTGTGCATGTGCCTCTGCCTCTTTCTTCCCGCCGTCGATTTTGATTAGTTGAGCAACCTGAAAACACCGCTCATAGAAGTGATTCCTTACCCACTTGTCTTCGTTGTTATCGAAGTAACAGGCCAGAATGTACAGGTTTTCATAGATATCTTCAAAGTACCCTTCCAAGAGAGAACATCATCATAAACATTAGAAAACTGTCTCACAGCCTCTCCCTTCATATGGCAATCCAAGAGGCAATTTTTTTCCCCTTTAAAAACAGAACTAACTACTTTCCACTTTCAGTGCAAAAATTAATGTATTGGGTCTACTCAAATTTGTATGTTCAATTATGAACACATCAGAAAAGCAATGGGGGGTGGGGGTATAGCATAATGGTTATGCAAAGAGACTTTCATGCCTGAGGCTCTCAAGTCCCAGGTTCAATCCCCCACCAATCAGCCAGAGCTGAGCAGTGCTCTGGTAAAAAAATAAAATAAAATAAATAATAAAGCAATGGAACTCTTCTCCCAAACTTGGAAAATGTTATGAGTCCACAGACTACTTGCTTGACACACTCCTCTTTGTGTAAGACAAAAGTTAGGGCAACAATAATTGTAAGATGTTCTCTGGAAGAAAGAAAAGAGTGTATAGCATAATTAAGAACTTCTCCATCTGAAGGTTCCAAAACTGTGTGAAGGCTCTAGAGAAAGTGATGTCTCTTGGTCATGGTGAAAGGATAACACAAATGAAGAAAGCAGGCAAACTGTGACAGCGCTAGTTTGGGGCTTCACATGTAAACATCTGATATCACTGCTAAGTGGCCACTCAAGTTTTTGTAGTAGTTTTTTATCATCCTACATTTGTAGACAGAGAGAATGAAAAAGCCTGGCAGTGGTGCACCTAGTTAAGTGCACATAGTACAAAGTGCAAGGACCAGAGCAAGGATCTGGCTTTGAGCCCCCGGTTCCCCACCTCACGGGAGAAGCTTCACAAGCAGTGAAGCAGGTCTTCAGGTGTCTTTCTTTCTGTCTCCCTCTCTATTTTCCCCTCTCTTCTCAATTTCTCTCTGTCCTATCCAATAAAATGGAAAAAATCGGCCACCAGGAACAGTAGATTTGTAGTGTTGGCACTGAGTCCCAGCAATAACCCTGGAGATGGGGGGGGAGGGGGGAAGGAGCAGCAGAAACAGCAACAGGAGGAGGAGGAGAAGGAGAAGAAGAAGGGAAGTGACTGGTAAAGGAATGAAGCCACAGCACTGCTCCACCATCCATGGAGCTCCCCTTGGGGCATCATGATGTTTCCATGTGGTGCTGGGGCTCAAGCCCAGGGCTTCCAGCACTCTAGAGGGCGTGTTACCTCCCAGTCTTAGTCCTAATCTGAGTTATTTGTTAGGGGAAAATACTATCACCTCTGCATCACGTGTGCTTAACCCACTGTGCTACCGCCGGACTCCCTTATACTATCACCTCTGAACTGACTTCTCTGATGCCTTATCTGTTCATTCCATATCCCCTAATTTTGTAATATTTTACATTCTTTGCCACATTGACTTTTTAGGGGCTGGCATTTGTTTTTTAAAGCCAGTAATTAAAAATTTCATGTTAAATTTTAAAAGTCATATACAGATCAGAACTTTGATGGAGAGGGTGGTGACTTTCACTATATGTAAGTGTGAAAATATACCCCTGAAATCTTACAATTCTGTACCACCCTTAAGTCACTAATTCAAAAGGAAAACAAAAACTTGTATAGGTAGCTTTTAAACATAAGTGAGACTGAAGTGATTCTTGTTTTCTAATTGAAATGTAATGGGAAAAGCTAACCAACATTTCATAAACAAAGTTTTGGTTTTTGTTTGTATTTATTTATTTACTTTTGCCTCCAGGGTTATATCTGGGGCTCAGTGTCTGCACCACGAATCCACTGCTCCTGGCGGCCATTTTTCCATTGTGTTGTTGTTATCACTATTGTTTTTTGGATAGGACAGAGAGAAATTGAAAGAGGAAGGGAAGACAGAGAGGGAGAGAGAAAGACAGACACCTACAGACCTGCTTCACTGCCTGTTAAGTGACCCCCTGTGCAGGTTGGGAGCCGGCGGCTTGAATCCCTTATGCCCATTCTTGTGCTTCACACCACATCCCTTGTGCTTAACCCGGTGAGCCACAGCCCAGGGTCCCCTCTGTATTAAAAAAAAATTATTTATTTTGAATAGAGACCAAGAGAAATTGAGAAGGAAGGGAGTGATAGAGACAGAGAAAAATTGAGGGGAGGGAGAAGTAGAGAGTGACAGAGAAATGAGAGACACCTACACACGGCTTCACGGCACATGAAGCTTCCTTCCTTGCGGGGGGAGCCAGGCCCTTGCACACTGTGATGCGTGTGTTCCACCTGGCTGCTCTGTATTATTTTATTATTATATTTTTTAACACCAGAGCAGTGCACAGCTTTGGCTTACTGTGGTGCGGGGGATTGAACCTAGGACTTTGGAGCCTCAGGCATGAGAGTCTTTTTGCATAACCATTATGCTATCTACCTCAGCCCTCCTTTTCTTTATTGGGGGGGGACTAATGGTTTCCAGTTGACAGTAAATTACAGTAGTCTGTACATGTGTGACATTTCTCATTTCCCACATAACAATCTAACCCCCTCTAGGTCCTCCTCTGCCATCATGTTCTAGGACCTGAATATTCCCTCTGCATACCAGAGTCTGTTACTTTGCTGCAAGACACCATCTCCCTCTATTTGTGGATTTGTGGCTTTTTTTTTTTTTTTTTTTTTGTCTCCAGGATTATTGCTGGGGCTCGCCACCTGCACTACAAATCCACTGCTCCTGGAGGCCCATTTTGTTACCATTGTTGTTGACCTTATTGTTATTGTTGTCATTGATGTTGTTGTTGGATAGGACAGAGAAATCAAGAGAGGAGAGGAGATAGAGGAGGAGAGAAAGACACCTGCAGACCTGCTTAACTGCTTGTGAAGTGACTACCCTGCAGGTGGGGAGGTGGGGGCTCAAACCTGGATCCTTATGCTGGTCCTTGCACTTTGCACCATGTGCACTTAACCTACTGTGCTACCGCCTGCCCCCCCATTTATGTTTAAAAATATTTATTTATTATTGGATAGAGAGAGAAATTGAGCGAGGAGGGGGATACAGAGAAAGAGAGAGACAGAGACACCTGCAGCCCTGCTTCATCACTCATGAAGCTTTCTCCCTGCAGGTGGGGATCAGGGGCTTGAACCTGCATCCTTCTTGCACACTGTGATACACATGGTTAAGTGTACACTTAACCATGTGCACCACTGCCTGCCCCCCCCCCCTGTAATTTTAAGAATGTATTCTACTGGTTTCCCCTGCTGGAAGTAAAGTATTCTCATAAAACCTTTAGTAGCCAACATGCCACACAGCAATGAAGCGATTAACATTAATTTCTATGGGAAAAGTCTCAGCATTTCTAGATCCCAAAACCGTGTTGAATCATGCCCAAACCACACGTCGTCTAATATCACACAGACACAGAGGAAGAGCAGGAGAGTGTGCTGGATGCAGTCTGTTTCCTGAGGCTTCCAGGAAGGAGGTTGGTGAGAGGCCGCTCAAGGTACTGCTCCTGCTGGTATACAACAGCCGCTACAGAGGCAGTGCTGAACTCTGCCTCCTAAGCCTCTTGCCTTTTGTTGTAAAAGTGAAAGCCCTTTTCTGATGTAGCCCATGTACCTGCACCCCTTGTAACATCATAATGTTACAGATGATCCAGAGACAACTCACAACTGGATAACACATGAAACGCTGTTGGCGACAAGGAGACACTGAAGCAAAGGGGTAATAATAAAAAAAAAAATAGGACTGGCCTATTTTCAACACTGCTTTGCTAGATTAGCAAGCAAGATTTTGTAAAGTAAGTTAAATAACTATAGGTTATTGCTCTGTAAGCCTCAAGAGATAGACATGATCAGAGGTGACTACTGTTAGTGACATAGCTTTGATGAAGTGAATTTCACGGGGACCCTAGCATGATGACCTTTCTAATACGAAGCAGTGAGAATACTCAGAGATTTGCTGCTCAGGATAAGGATCTCAACTCCAGAACCACATGGGGTGGAATCTTGAGACACGACTACATTTCTGTATCCTAGACTGGGTGTGTGTGTGTGTTTGCCACATAAACATGTGCATATCGGTATGTAGTTATATAGTGATACATACATATTAATGTTTAGGATTAATTCAATTTAAGAAAAGTGAAAGTAGGGGGTTGGGCGGTAGTGCAGGGTTAAGCGCACATGGCGTGAAGTGCAAGGACCAGTGTAAGGAGCCTGGGTTGAGTCTCTGGTTCCCCACCTGCAGGCACCAAGCCCCAACAATAACCCTGGAGGCAAAAAAAAAAATGCTTTGCCCCTGAAGGTGGGGACCAGAGGCTACAATCAGGCCTTTGAACATTGTAACATGTGCTCAACCAGGTGCGCCACTACACGACCACACTCCTAGATTTCTAAGGAGCCTTTTGTCCTTACTTTAGGCTACTCTGACTTGTCAGCAAGTGTATTTGAAGTAGGAAGTCAATTTAATTGTTATTGTCCAGATGAGGATTCATTGTGCTACCCTTAAAGAAGACTCCATTGCGAGGACCACTTCCCAGGTGGTGAAGCAGGTCTGCAGGCGTCTGTCTTTCTCTCCACCTGTCTCCCCTCCCCTCTCTCGATTTCTCTCTATTCTTTCTGACAACAACAGCAGCAATGACAATAATAACATCAACGACAACAACAAGGGCAACAAAATGGGAAAAAATGGCCTCCAGGAGCACTGGATTTGTAGTGCAGGCACCGAGCCCCAGCAATAACTCTGGAGGCAAGAAAGAAGAAGAAGAGAGGGGAAGGGGAAGGGGAAGGGGAAAAAGGAAGGGGAAGGGGGGAAGGGGAAGGGGAAGGGGGAAAAGGAAGGGGAAGGGGAAAAAGGAAGGGGAAGGGGGAAAAGGAAGGGGAAGGGGGGAAGGGGAAGGGGAAGGGGAAAAGGAAGGGAAAGGGGGGAAGGGGAAGGGGGGAAGGGGAAGGGGAAGGGGAAGGGGAAGGGGAAGGAGAAGGAGAAGGAGAAGGAGAAGGAGAAGGAGAAGGAGAAGAAGAAGAAGAAGAAGAAGAAGAAGAAGAAGAAGAAGAAGAAGAAGAAGAAGAAGAAGAAGAAGAAGAAGAAGAAGAAGAAGAAGAAGAAAGAAAAGTGAAAATACAAATCTCCATTTTTCTGGATGGTCTCTACTTCCGTCACAATCTTCCTCATTGAAGCTCATGTGTTTAATGTAAAATACAAGCACTCACACAATCTCCAACTGAAATATTCTCAGTATTATTTTTTGCATTAATTTAAATATTCTATATTTGAAAAGATAGTCAGAAATCACTACTTTTTTTTTTTTTTTAAATAACATTAAAGAAGAGTCATTATGAGTCAGGTCATCACATCCCATTTAATGAATGGATCAGTTACCACGACTGTGTGAAATAAAATGATGTCAAATGAAAATTCATCCTCAAATTGAAGATTCTTCACCAAGTTCAAATTCATCTTCAAAATTTCAAACTAAAATTTCATCTCCATCAATTCTATTCTTCAATATTTATATCATTTCAGGATTTGGAGCTGATTCTAGCATATAGATTTTCTTCTTCTTCTTTTTAAAAAATTTTTTATTTATAAAAAGGAAACACTGACTAAACCATAGGATAAAAGGGGTACAACTTCACACAATTCCCACCACCAGATGTCCGTATCCTATCCCCTCCTCTGATAGCTTTCCTATTCTTTATCCCTCTGGGAGTATGGACCCAAGATCATTGTGGGATGCAGAAGGTGGAAGGTCTGGCTTCTGTAATTGCTTCCCTGCTGAACATGGGTATTGACAGGTCGATCCATACTCCCAGCCTGTCTCTCTCCTTCCCTAGTGGGGGTGGGCTCTGGAGAAGCGGAGCTCCATGGCTTTTTTCTTCTTCTTATAATGCATCTATTTACAATTGCTAATTTCTTGAGAAATCATTTGCAAATAACATTTTAAGAGTAACCAAAGGGCCTAGTTTGTAAAGTTTATCATGGATGCTTTTCATGATGCAAATAATCAGCTTCTAAACACACAGAGTTAATTCACTGGCTCATAAATTACATATGCCAGCTGGATAAGACCATCATAAAGTCTGAACACTTCATTTTTGGAACTGAAGAAGCTGGTTATTTTTGGCTACAAGGATTATCACTGGGGCTCAGTGCCTGCATGACTCTACTGTTCTTGGTGGTCGTTTTTATTACTTTTTTTTAAATAGTGAGAGACAGTGAAAGAGATGAGGAGGGGAAGATAGCATAGCAGAGACATCTGTAGCACTGCTCCACTCTTGAGAATACTCTCACCACAGGTGGGAAGCAAGGGGTTGAACTGCTTGGTCCTAAAACATTTTTACAATTCTTAATGGAAAATTATAAATGAAAATGTTTTTTTTTTTACCTTAAAATAACTGTGTGACAGTCTCTACTATTTATTACATCTTGGAACTGTGACTCACTTGGCTTACCTGCAGGATCCCTGAATGGAAGTCTCTTAGTGAGTATGATGGTTTCAACTTGGAAAAAAATAAAATTTGGGGTGGGTGAGAGCACAGCGGGTTAAGCACACATGACACGAAGCGCAAGGCCCAGCTTAAGGATCCCTGTTGGAGCCCCCGGCTCCCCACCTGCTGGGAGGTGGCTTCACAAGTGGTGAAGCAGGTCTGCAGGTGTCTATCTGTCTCAACCCCTCTCTGTCTTCCCCTCCTCTCTTGATTTTCTCTGTTCGGTCCAACAAAAACAATAGCACTGGCAACAATAACAACAGCAAGGGCAACAACAGGGGTAACAAAATGGGAAAAGTGGCCCCCAGGAGCAGTGGAATTGTAGTGCAGGCACCGAGCTCCAGTGATAACTCTGGAGGTAAAAATAAAATAAAGAAAAATAAATAAATAAAATTTCACCGTCCTTAATTCTACTTTTCAATGTTAATGTAATTTCAGTATTTGGAGCTGATTCTAGCATATAGTTGTGCTTTTGTTTCTTCTTACTACACATTTATTTACAATTGCTAATTTCTTGAGAAATCATATGCAAATTACATTTTAGAACTGACCAAAGGACTCAGTTTGTAAGGTTTATCATGGATGCTTTTCATTATAAAAGTAATCGACTTACACACACACACACACACAATTAATTTCCTTGCTAAGAAATTTGTATATATCATATTCTTATGTTGGTCCCAAGCTGATGAGAAATGTGTCTTGACTACACACCTACTATGGGGAGTTTTTCATATGCTGGCAAGTTCTGGATTTGTTGTAAGGTGCTATACATTGTCATCCCAGATTTAGAGGGATGCCACCAGAATGCTGTTATGTATTCCATACAGAGGCTAGTTGGCCAGCTTCAACTGCGTTTAGCCTTAAAGTTTCAGATCCATCCGGGAGACTGTCTGGAGTCTTTCCTCACCTATCTGGCCCCTGTGGTGCCGCTGCCCTGCAACCCCTCCGCTTACCTTTTCTTTCTGCCTCCTCAGCCCTGGTCAGGTATAGGTATAGGTGGTCCAGCTTGTCTGGCTGCTCTTCCAGGGGCTTCTGTGGCCAGAAGACAGACCTCACTCTGGCAGCCTCCCTCAGGGCGTCCCACTTCTCCATCAGAGCAAAGAGCTCCCTGAAGGACTTGTGGTAGCCGTCCCTCAGCATGTCCACACAGATGTTCTTCTTGTAAGTGTTCCGGTAACTGGGAGTGAGGACAGGAAAACACTCAGAGCCTTGCTTAAGCCTACAAATCTGTGCAGTGTTTTTCTAATAATGAAAGGTTCGACCATGCTGCCTTTTTATTTGCGCAGTGAAAGCAGTGAAAAGTCTCTTTGCTTCCATCACTTATAATTGAACAGCTTCAGTTTAATGAAAGATGCCAGGAGCTATTTCAATACAGCAATTTTAATGAAATTACATTATCAGCATATCAGTTCCAGACCTGAGCTCCCTTTGGTAAGGACTGATAAACTAGTTGACTGATGTCTTTGTTCACCCAGATTTTTTAATAATATCAGTCAAAAGAGCTTGTGGAAAAAAAATCAGTATCATAGTTTTGGAAGCTTAAATTTCAAGATCTAGTCACCAGCATGGTGTCTGAGCTATCTCCCTAGTTGTTTGGATTTTTATTTGCTAAATCTAGTCATTCTACCCCCTTCTAGCCTGCATCAGTGCTGCACTGATTCTACACAGGAATAGAGGTTGAAGCAAAGAAGTACCAGCATCCTGAATGAACTGAGAAATCAGCAAATTGAGTCAGAACTCTACCTGAGAGGGACAAGATTGGAATTTTACAGTAGAGAGGAGCCAGGCTCAGAACCAGGAGTTATGAAAAAAAAATCCAAGGTTTACAATATAGCGTCCTTGAGCTTGTATCTCGGAAACTTACACCTGACTTAAAAGATCAGCCTGGAGGAGAGTGAGACAGAAGGCAGAGAGAAGAGATGTGAAACTTGTGGTCTGGAGAGGCAAAGGAAAAGGGGGATGAACACAGAAGGTGGATTCCACACAGATGTAATGGGGTAAATTCACCAAATCACTGGGCGAATGGGTGAATATTGGGAGTGACCATTTTGGGAGCTGAGTAATGTGCATCTGGTAATCTGCTAACACGAAGTGGGGAACAGGCTTGGGATATGATAACACAATGATAGATGCATAGGTAAGGAAGTTGTGAGATGTGTGTGTGTCAAAATGATGAAGTTATTTTCTTCTCTGCATCATGGATGGAGCTTGAAGAAATCATGTCAAGTGAGATAAGCCAAAAAGAGAAGGGTGAATACCAGATGATCTCATTCACAGGTGGAAATTAAGAAATGAGGACAGAAAGAGAAAACACAAAGTAGAAGTGGGCTTGGACTGGGCTTGGTGTATTGCACCAAAGCAAAGGACTTTGGGGAGGGAGGGTTACAGGAGTGGTGCTTGGGGAGGAAGAGGAACAGTTTGGAAGGAAGGGGTCTTGGGATGTGGTATGTGATGATGGAGGGGTCCTAAATGGGGGGGGGGGAGAGTGTTTCGTAGACACTTATCATGGGAAAATGAAGAATTGTACCTATGTGTCAACAACTATACTATAAACCCACCAATAAAATGTTAAAAAAATAAAAAGACACGCCTGGGTTCATTTAACTTGAGTTTGAAAAGCCATAAAGGACACCCAAGTGACACCCCTAAACCAGTCTGATGGCACTATAGGAAGTTGAGAGAAGAGGGCTGGAAATCCAAACGAGTGTCTCAAACGAGCCACCTTGGTTCTGTGTCTTGGCTGCATGTTCTCCTTTGAGGGAAAAAAGCCCAAAATGCAGAGAATCATATAAATGAAATCCTGAACGTTAACTCTAGACAAAGGAAATAAACACTGGCCAGAAGGCCATCTGAGTTTAAATTCCTGCTGGGACAGAAATGGAGATGACACTTCTCCGGATTGCCAATACCTCTTTCCATTAACTCGGGAGGTTCTCCAAAAAACTTTAAAAGTGGATAACCTCACACTGCGTATCATCTTGGTGGGATTTGATTGCAAATACTCCTTAGCCAAGGGGTGGGTCAATGAACCAAACTAAAATAACTGCCCTCTCTTCCATGATTCTAAATGAATAAAACAAACAATGAACAAAAAATAGTTGAGGTTGTTTGTGTTCAGTCTAGTAGCCAATGGCATCCTGGCCAGGGCTCCAAGTTACCACTTAGGACCTTGATCCAGCCAAGGGTCTTTCTCATCTCAGCTGTGTTCTCTCCTAAATTCAGTTACCTATCTAGATCTTTAAAAAAATATATTGAAGGGGTCGGGCGGTAGCACAGCGGGTTAAGCGCACATGGTGTAAAGCATAAGACCCCAGTTCAAGCCTCTGACTCCCTACCTGCAGGGGGTCGCTCCTCAGGCGGTGAAGCAGGTCTGCGGGTGTCTTTCTCTCCCCCTCTGTCTTCCCATTCTCTCTACTTCTCTCTGTCCTATCCCAACAACGACAAGAATAATAACAACAACAATGGCAACAAAATGGGGGGAAAAAACAGCCTCCAGAAGCAGTGGATTCATAGTGCAGGCACCAAGCCCCAGCAATAACTCTAGTGGCTATATTTATATATATGGGGGGAGGGGGAAATAGAGAGGAAGAGAGACAGAAGGACACTTCCAGCCCTGCTTTCCCCTTACAGGTGGGGACTAGGGGTTTGAACCTGGGTCCTTGTACACTGCAATGTGAGTGCTTAGCCAGGTGTGCCACCATCTGCTGCCCCCCCATCTAGATCTTCCCAGATGTAATCATTTCCATTCTATTTAGTCAGAATCACTTTCTTCTCCTTGTGACCAAAGACCATGAACTGATTCAGAAGAGACTGGACTCAGATGCCTCCCAGGACATCTTTCAGCCTCAAAACACTGATGATAAACTAATCTTGGCAGAGCAGATTTAAAATAGAAATCTATTTAAAAATGCATCTGTAACTATGCTGAGACATCTCTGCTTTATATACACGTTCAAGAATGCACATGTGTATGGTATATGTCATTGTTCCAGCCTCCTTACTGATACTTGAGAACGAGTCCAATTACAGTGACTTGATAAGCAGGTTCCTATTTAAACCTTTACGGTTAGTGCAAAAGCGCTTCTAACCACAATACTGTTCATTTAGTAGAATGAACTGGGCATCTGAAAATAAAAATGTATGTCAATGTGGACCACTATATTTGATTTGATTTCTCAGGCTTTGTATCTCATTAACAAAAATACTAGTCCTCTATGGAGAGAAATTCTGTATAAAAACGCAAACAAATTTACAGTCTCTTAGGATTCATATTCATTCTTTTGCTACTTAATGAAATAACAATTATGAGTTTTTGACTTTAGTTACATACTAAAACAAAAATTAGTCTAAATTAAAATGTGTTTTTAAGTATCAAAGAAGAAAAATCTTCATTTGAAGTCGCTCTACTGGGTGGAAATGAAGAATTGTGAGAAGGGACTGGGTGGTGGTACACTCCAGAGTGCACAGAAATGTTCCCATGATCCAAGACCTGGGTTCAAGCCCTTGGTCTCCACTTACTGGGGGCAGGGGAGATTCATGAGCAGTGAAATAGTGCTGCAGAGGAGTCTGTCTTTCCCTCTCTTTTTCCTCTTCCTGCCTCTCACCTCCTATAAAAACCATATCTAAGGGGGTTGGGCAGTAGCGCAGCGGATTAAGCTCATGTGGCACAAAGCGCAAGGACCGGCGTAAGGATCCTGGTTTGAGTCCCCAGCTCCCCACCTGCAGGGGAGTCACTTCATAGGCGGTGAAGCAGTTAAAAATTTCCTATGGCTTTTATTACACATAACAGTGGAGGTTCTGTGTAGATACTTTGAATTAACAACCAAATTCACCATAAAAAAAAAGTGCCAAGATGAAGGAAAAAAACCTATAAAGTAACAAAATGTCAGACTGAGCAATCTGACATCAGCAGTCGGATGCCTGGAGGATGGATGCCTGGAGGAACCTTCTGTTAAACAGTCCAGAGCTATTCTAGCAGTTTTAGAACTCTGTTCTGAATAACCCTCATTCACAGAGTACCTACCATGGCTCAGGTACCTTGAGGATAGGATTTCTAAGTCCTCTAACCCCCATACAGAGTCCAACTTCCATTTCCACAGGCAAAGATGTAGTTTGGTGAATATGGGGCTCGTCCACACCCTTACCTACATGCCCATCAGTTCCAGGTCTGGGGTTTGCACCCAGGCTTCTTTGACTGCAAATTCTGAAGTTTCCCACTTTGACTCCTCCTATAACATCAGACATTCCCGATTTCTTTCCTTCCCCTTCTCCTTCGGCATAAAGTTTTCTGCGTCTTTGCATTGCTTGTTTAGTAAAACTGGACAGCTACTCCGTGGCTCTCCAATTGGAAAGTCATTGTCCTCATGCTCATTAATGTTTATACTCGGTTGGGGGGAAGAGTCACTCTGTGGTTCCCCCAATAAACTCCACTTTCTTAAGATGAGGGAGTAGGAGCTGCCACAGTGGTGATATACAATCTCTGGCACCACCAATAGCCACAACCGAGTGGTGCTCTGGTCAAAAAATAAAATAAAAGGGGGGTGTTGGGCCGTAGCATGTGGTGTTGGGTAGTATGCCAGCTCCTCCGGCTTCTGTCTCTAATCCTGCTTAACTAAACACCGGCATGCCTGTATGGCATTGGTTTGATCCCACTCAAAGCTGCGGTCTATTTACATAAATCACTAAGCACCCCAGTTCCATGGCTGCCAGTTCTTAGCAACATCGCCCTGCCAGATGTTCGTCAGGATGCGGCATCATCTAAGTTCATTTCCCACGTCTACGCTCGACCGGACCTGCCAATATACGCGGATATCTTCGCCCACCCTGTCCGACGCTTGACGTCTCGTCACCCAATCTGGTCCCCTACGCCTACACTGAACTTCTCTGTTCCAGACTCTTGGAAACAGAGCTGGCAGTCAGCTGAGGTCAAGAACAAACACCTCATCACAGACCCCTGCAAGCATCCACCCGGCTTTGACCTAGCACGTTATGATTGGGCCCTCCTCAATCGCTATCGAACAGGCCATGGCCGGTGCGCCGCTATGTTCCATCGCCGGGGAGCCAGAGACGACCCGAACTGCCCCTGCGGCTCCAGACAGACTATGACCCACATAGTCAACGACTGCCACCTCTCCAGATTCAAAGGAGGTCTCGAAACTTGACATCAGGCTCAACCTGATGCTGTTGACTGGCTACGGAAGAAGGGCAAACGCTAGAAGGAGAAGAAACTAAGCACCACCCTCCCTCCAGGGCACTAGTGGTTCTGTGGTAGAATTCTGGCCTGCTCCGCCCCCTCTCCTTGTCAAACCCTGATTTTCCACCACTTTCTTTTCGCTCCACCCTCTCTACATCACGTCCTGTTTACACCCTACTTGGCAAGTATATATAAGGACAGGCTTGTGAGTTTTCAGTTTAGTTTTAGCATAGCTTGGTTTAGATTGTGCTGCGTTCTGCATGAATAAGGAGATACTACGCACAACCCAGCTATGAGTCCCTGGTCGTCTGTCTCTCGCTCACGAAGCCAGCCAATGTGGGTTAAGTGCATATGGCGCCAAGTGCAAAGACCTGCATAAAGGTCCCGGTTCGAGCCCCCAGCTTCCCATCTGCAGGGGAGTCGCTTCACAAGTGGTGAAGCAGGTCTGCAGGTGTCTATCTTTCTTTCCCCCTTTCTGTCTTCCCCCCTTTCTCTCGATTTCTCTCTGTCCTATCCAACAACAACGACAGCAAGTGATAACAATAATAATAACCACTGCCACCACCACAACAAAAAAAAGGGCAACAAAAGGGGAAAAACAGCCTCCAGGAGCAGTGGATTCATAGTGCAGGCACTGAGCCCCAGCAATAACCCTGGAGGCAAAAAAAAAAAAAAAGGAGCAGGAAACCAATCACATCCGAGCAAAGCAAATGAAACTAGATGCAACCCCACTCTGAGCTGTAAAATATAACGGGGAAAATAATGAGACAAATATATATGTGAAAGGACAAAAGCACACACTCTGACAAATACAAACTATGTGAGTGAATGGAATAGAGGCATGGAAACTTACTTCATTCACTCTGCACTTGTATTTACATTAGTTATTAGATTGACTTTCAAAATAAAAATTCATGAACTATTCAAAGACATGACTAATATGTTTTACAAGATGAACCAAAACACTGCTTCAAGGTAAAGTTTCATTTCAGTAAAATATTTTAAAAGCAGTTTAATAAAAGAAATCATACTTTAAACAGGGTCATACATTTTTTACTTAACCAGTAAAAGACAAACTCAAAAGATATGTGATATTTAATCAAAAGTCAGGATAATACTTTTTGTTCCATTTAATTAATATTTATAAGTCACTAGTGGGTTATCTATGTGTCAGTTCTAACAGTCTTACATTCATGTTAGAAGAATAAATGTTATTGGAACTACCTACGGGATAATTACATTGACTCTTAAATCAATACTTAAATAGCTTCAGTTAATATGATTTCCACTGAATAAAGTGAGTCACTATTCTTATTCATACTTTTCAGTATATTCAGTATAATTAGAATAAGAAGATGTCACTTTTTTTATATACACGCTAGTAAAAGTTCTTTGAGGTGTGTTAAATAATTATAAGAAGCAATTTTTACAGATGTGACAGAATATTTTGCCCCAAGAAAAGAAAAAACAAGGATCTAATATCCCCTATCCATATAAATAAAATATAGAGAAGTTAGGGGGGAAATGGTCTTTGTTTGAAGTCGCTTTAAAGAATTAAAAATTACAATAGAAACTCAAATCTTTTTTTTTCTTCTTAATTTTATAGTTAGGTTTTTAACAATTAGTCACAGCTGTGATCAATACTAGTGAAAAGTTATACTCATCATTAATAACTCCTGGAGATTTGACATTTTTAGAAGTTTTAATTTTATTTGCTATATACTTCAAAGTATAGCAAAAAAAAAAAAGAAAGAAAGAAAGGAAAAAAAAGAAAAGAAAAAAAAAGTTTTTCAATATAGAAAAAGGCTTTCTACACTAAGGAAGTTCATGGAGTTGACTGGTCTCTGGGGGCATCTACTGGAAATGTAGCAAACTGCAGTTACATCATGTAAATTTGATGACGTCCATTATCCATCTTTATACATATCAATTAAAAAACTATATAGTTTTTTAATTGATATGTAAATAGGGTAACACCCAAAGAAGATAAATAGAAAGTTATGCATGGCATTCCCTCTGGCATTCCACCTGGTAACAGCAAAACAGGTAGCTGTCTACAAGACCAGCTAACAAAAACGGTGCTGTTAACAGTGTCAACAGGGCAGCTTCGAACCAATTCTCCATGTTTGGATAAACTGAAACTATATTTTAGAAGTAATCATACACATAGTTAGTAGTGCTTTTCTATTAACGCAACTAAAATGCATATGAGAAGCACTGCTCAAATGATTATAGTTTCTCTAAAACCAAATTCATTTTGCATGTTAATATAGCTACCAACCATATCACTGGTATTAACACCAACCTGATCGATCATCACTGCCTGTATGACTCAGTTTAACTACATGAATTTAGTTACATGAATTTATTATACTTGGAACAAAAGGATCTACCCTTTGTTAGAATTAGCTATTATAATTAGAATTCAAAATTAAAATGAACACTTTTTATTAATTTTTCTCCTAAACAATTTAGGAAATTTTCCATTAAAAATGGTCCTATAAAGAATATGATACAATCATTGCAACTTAAGTACAACTTCAACCTATCTCAAGAAATGATGTTAATAATTATAATTGCACCTAAAACTAATCAGTTAACAGTAATCTTAATAACACTGCCATTATGACAACTTGTACATATGAAGTTTCTTAGTCATTTAAGAGAAAATAATTTTTGAAAGTATATCAATTGTACTTTCGTAACACTATACTATCATATACTTTATTTATGGCTATTAATTTATATAAAACCCTCTCCATAGATTAAATATATTGCATTTATCTTCATTCCAAAGAAACAGTCTAGTGTTAGTTAATATGTTACTGAAATGATCATTAGAATTAGAATAAAATAAATAAATGTGATGCTATTCTCATTGTGTAAACTGCAAACTGGATGAATACAAAACATTAAGAAATTAGTACCTACTTAATAAAGAGGGAAATATTGCTTCAATTTAGATTTAGATTTCAGAGAGTTGAATTTATTTGGCAATTTAAAAATAAATAATTAAAATGCCCTCTCCCTGTGGCTATAGAAATGTTTTTTTTTTTTAACTCAAAGTAATTAGAAATATACTGATTTGAATCTTTGTGATGAACATATGAAAGTTTTGCTTTATATTTTTGGAATATATGACATTTCATCTATGAGTCATTAAAGTTATAATAGAAAGCACAGTCAAGATTTTCAACAATTAAACAAAAATATATATAACTTTTGAGAAAGCCAATTTAATCAAGGTTCAACTTTTAATTCTGTTTTTACAATAGTAACTAAAAACTTTATTCCAGGACATTTTATAAATGGGACTAATATAATTCATTCAACATAAAATATTAAACATTGCGTCAGCAAAAAATTCTCCTAACAGCACACTAATAATTCCTTTCAACATGGGTGATTTTTGTTTTAGGATATATGACATGTTCCTGTGAAAGGCAACAAAGATTATTTTTCAAATTTGAACTGACATTTATCATAAAAGGCAGTGACTTTTTGTAATGTTAATTAGTAAATAGTATTTTAGGTGGTGATTGTAGGTGGTGATTGTTGATATCAGATTCAAGCCATATTAATTTAACAAACACAGACTGCAATTCCTACAATTGTTTAAAATGATACTCTTAATAATGCAAAGACATTTTAAATGTAGATACTTTGTTAAGAATGATTTACTCAAGTGATTCCTACTTAATCAAATATTTGAAGTATATTGATGATCAGTCAAGAATAAATAAACTATATAGAAAGTGTTATGAAAATACGCAGTTATATAGCTGTCCCACGTATTTTCTTACTGAAAAATTTTCTTTAAAAAAAAATCACAAATAGGGAGTTGGGCAGTAGTACAGCGGGTTAAGTGCACGAGGCCTCGCAAAGCGCAAGGACTGGCATAAGGATCCTGGTTCGAGCCCCCGGATCCCCACCTTCAGGGGAGTCCCTTCACCTCAGGAGGTGAAGCAGGTCTGCAGGTGTCTGTCTTTCTCTCCCCCTTTCTGTCTTCCTCTCTTCTCTCCATTTCTCTCTGTCCTGTCCAACCACGATGACATCAATAAAAATAACTACAACAATAAAACAACAAGGGCAACAAGAGGGAATAAATAAATAAAAATTTTAAAAAATTACAAAAGAAATAAAAAAAACAAAGTCACAATTTAAAATAAGTTTTCCTCTAGGTGGTTAGTGAAAAGGCTATGGAAAAAAGTTCCTTTTATGCAGGAATTACATATATAATCTTAAATGATCATATAACTTGAAAATTCTCTCCAGATATTAAAGCCATCTTAAAGAAAGCGATGCTTTAAGTCAAAGATTAGAAAAAGAGAGATATGAAATAAGTATAACTGTTTAAGAAAAATTCTCAGTGATGTTATTTTCAAGTCAGAAGTATCATGCTTGAATTCAGATGCCTTTGTGCAGATGGGGAAATCATATGGAAGCTAATAAAAGTAGTTTCAATCAAATGAATCAAACTTAGTTTTTCAACTTACTCTAATTTCCCATTATAGAAGACATAATTATATAGTCAATTATATTGTTTACATGAATTACAGAAACAAGAGTTAGCTGAAAAATAAAGTCTGAAAATATTCTGAGTTTTTGAATTGAGTTATAATGATAAAAATAGAAACCCAAATAAGTAGCACGATTCTATTACACAGTGCATTCTAATATAATGAAAATAAACATAAGAAAAAAGAGACAAAAATATAAGCATGACCATCCTATCTTAACTCCATATTGCCTAATAAATTAGTACCTACAAATATAAATTTTATGCAAATAAAGCCACCCTGTTTTCTGAAGCTTATATCTTGTCATTATTCTACAACTTTTATGAAATTTTATAATTTGGGATTTTTTTTCTTAATGCTTTATTTTTTTCTCCAGGTCTCTACCTATATATCTTTATAATAAAGGAACGTCCATTTTCCATACAAAGAGAGTAAAATAACTCTTTTAAAAGATAAAAGTTTGATTTTAATAAAATTAAATACAACTAATAAACATTTTCTCAAATGTTTCAATAAGAATACAAAGCTGGGGGAAGTAAAGATAAAACTTAGCAAAAACAACAAGTTGCATTCAAAAGAAAACCAGCTCACTGCATGCCTTTTCTTACTAACGTATGCCATACATTTTATCTATGCAAGAGTTTGAGGAGTTTTGCAAGTAAAATTCTGTTTCCTCTACACTTGCTAATAGTCATGAGATTCTGTAGTTTGCACCTTCCCATTAAAAATGTATTGTATTTTTTGAAATTATTCACCCCGCCTTTTATCCAGATCATGTCTTTGAAAGGAGGAAGTAGATAATAAATGGAATAATTCATGATTTCCCATTAAATATGAAACTTTCTTTTGCAGAGTTTAGAAAATGAAGTTCTACATAATGTACAAAAGTTGATTAGAACTTTTTTTTAAACCTTTTTAAGAAGAAAAAAAAACCCTTCAACATTAAACAACTGCATGAGGTTTCTTTGGGAAAAGTAAACCAATCAATTCTTTACACCTATAGCTTGTGATACAGGACTCTAAGCTCGTTCTCCTGAACATATATTCTCGAACAATGTTTAGGAAGTATTAACATGACAGCAAGAGCAACAGTATACTTTGGTCTATCAACATGACGGTTATCTTAGAGAAACAGACCTGATGCTGAAATTACAAAGGGAAAAGCCACATAAATTAAAAATGAAAACAAATCAGTATTCATGCTATTCTAGGCGCGGTGACAGAAGGCAGTGGAAGGTAAACAGCAAATGCTGCATTTGGCTTTCTCTCAATAGGACACCCATCTAGTGCGGCAGTGCTGCTTTCTCATAAGAGAAAAATGTCCCTTTTGCAAACTGCCAGTACTCTATAAATTACATTTTTTTTCCTTTTGGATAACATTTATAAAATTAAACCAAATGATTTGAAGACTCATTCCAGCTGTATATTTTTATGGGACTAGAAGTCTTTAGTAATCTCAACAAGGGGAGATACCAAGTTCTGACTGGGGTCAGCAGGTGACCCCATTTCCTTGGGCTTGTAAGTTTTTATTGTGGAATAATTCATTTGTCCCCTAAGCAGAGTTTAATTTTCATCATATCATGAGTGAATCAAGGCTATATGTCTTTCTGTCAATTGTGAGTGGGTGGAAGATAATTACGGGTCTGTGAGCCATGGGCAGGCCCCTTCCGGGCGGCATGTTCTGTGATGCTGTCACAGTTCACTGGAGAGTGAGCCAGGCAGCATTTCACAACTGGCTCTCTGCCCTCAGTGAGCAGACTTTCAGAACACAGGTGAAAACTAAACTGTTTTATTTTCTTAAAGGATGACAATTTTGATGCCTGGGTTTGGCAATGTGAGTATGTAAATATCTTATTTTTCTGAATGTTGCATTCATTTTAATTGCAGTTATTTCAATATCCAGGAACTCCTACGTAAGAACACGGGACAGTTACATTATAAATGTGCATCGTTAAGATTCTTATGACAATGAAAGTATTTGTGAAAGGATAAAAAAAAGCCTTGAATTCAAGCTTACCAAAAGCAATACCAAAGAGATATTTCCTAGGGATTGAAACTTCCATGAAGCAGAGAATATTTTGTTTGTTTGTTTGTTTCATTCCTTTGTATTTTCAAATGAAAGTGTAAATGCTGATGAAAAGAAAGCTTGCAAAATATTATTAGAATAAAAAAAATAGAATTCAGGAATAAAAATTAAGGGGGAACACAAATAGTAGAAATTCATAAATTAATTTATTAAGAAGTAGTCACTAACAATGATTATATTGCTAATTAATTACAATTAATTAATTTAATTTACAAAGAAGTACGGAAAGAAATAATAGCTCTAATACTAAAGCATCAAAATATACAAAATTAAAATTGATTTTAATGATTTTCTTCAGAAACTCAAGAATAGAGAGACAAAATGATTTTAAAAAAACTAGTATAACTTGATCAAAATAATAGGCTCTTTGTTTCTGGTAGACTTTTCTATATAGTTATGAATACCAAATAAATAGAAAAAACATATATACACATATATTTATTTTTCAAACACACAAGGAAGATTCATAAATTTCAAACAGGTACAGATCACAATAGAAATTCTATAAATTCTATTTAAAGTCAGAGCATAAACTGACTCACTCCCCCCTTATCTTACCTCACCTGCAAATAAACAGCAATAAGAAAAACTATCCACCTGAAAATTTACAAAGGTATTTTCTGATTTATTCCTTACCTAAACAGGAAACCGCAAGAGCCTCCACATGTGTAAAGTTGAAAAAAACAAAGACCCTAAGTATCAAATACAAGTGGAAATAATTCAAAAGGAAATTCATAATTTAGGTGCATGTACTAGAAAACAAGAATAAACGGAGAAGCGTGCTCCCCACTAAGGATGCTAGAAAGCAGCATCTGAACAAAATAAGCAACAGAATGAAGAAAGGACAGGGGAGGAAAGGAAAGGTAACTGTATAAATTAGAGAACAACAACAAGAAAAAGCTGATCCGTGAGACAGAAGAGCTCGATATAAAAATAACTAGACCTTCGCATGGTTGAGAAAAACAAAAATAAGTCACTGGATGAAAACAGACACGAGAGCTTCTAATTATAATTATTTTCTTTTTTAAATTAATTAATTTCCTTTTTGTTGCCCTTGTTTTTATTGTTGTTGTAGTTATTGTTGTTGTTGATGTTGTCGTTGTGGGATAGGACAGAGAAATGGAGAGAGGGAGGGGAAGACAGAGAGGGGGAGAGAAAGATAGACACCTGGAGACCTGCTTCACCGCCTGTGAAGCGACTCCCCTGCAGGTGGGGAGCTGGGGGCTCAAACCGGGATCCTTCAGCCGGTCCTTGCACTCTGCGCCACGTGTGCTTAACCCGCTGACCTACCACCGGACTCCCAAATGTCTCCTTTCTTCCCCACTCAATTCCTTCTTACTCAAGGGCCAAAACTATTTAGTTCCCTAAGGAAGTTCAACAAAGCTTCCAACAAATAAGAAAACCTCGCCTCATTTAAATGGTTCTAGAGCATCAAACGAGATGAAAAACTCTTTAGTTCATCTTACAAAACACCAGAAATGTAGCAAAAAAAGAAAGAAAAAAGAAAAGAAAATTACAAGTCAAGTATCACTATAGTTTAGATGCAAATGTCTTCCTACCTCTTTTCCCCTACCCCGCAAAAAAGAACTCTTTTGCATTTCATCTTTTGCACTCTTTGCAGTCCTTTCAAACAGAGAAAAATAAGTGGGCTTACCCTTTGATGTCTTTCTTTCTTTCCTTCCTTCCTTTTTTTTTTTTTTTTTTGCCTCCAGGGTTATCACTGGGGCTCTGTGCCTGTGCTACAAACCCACTGCTCCTGGCAGCATTTTTCCTTTTTTTTTTTTTTTTATTGGATAGGACAGAGAGAAACTGAGAGAGGAAGGGAAGAGAGAGAGAGAGAGAGACCTACAGACCTGCTTTACAGCTTGTGAACGACACCCCCCCCCCCCCGCAGGTGGGGAACCAAGATCCTTGCGTGGGTCCTTGTGCTTCCTACTATGTGCACCTAACCGCCTGGTCCCCTTACCCTTTGATCTTAATCTTGATTTTGACATGATAAAATAAAAATAAAAATCTAAACTTTCCACACAATTCCCTTGTTCAGGTGTGTGTGTGTGTGTGTCTGTCTGTCTGTCTGTCTGTCTGTGTGTTTGGTTGTAACTCAAGCTACCGTCTCTAACAAGTTTCAGATTAGGATGACAAGAATGACTATGAAGGGAGTGCATAGGGAATTTCTAGGTCCACAGTATTACAAGTATTCAGGAGGAATCTGGAAATCTAATCTCGGACGCATGTCTGATTCATTTTCCCCTGTAGTTTATTCATTTCCTCATCTCTCTGAATTGTCTTTTCTACCTCCTTGCTCCTGTTTCCATGTAACATTAGATCCCCCTGTCAAATCATTTAACCTCTCCATGCCATCGTGTCGGGGAGTAGTAAGAATTCTTTATAGTGTTATTGTGAAGTGAACTTAGGACAGAGATCAACACACACACCTTCTGTAATGTGTCTTACCTGCTAACTGTCTCCCCTGACATAAAACCCAGCTAAGAAATGTAATGCTGATGACATTATGCAAATACCCATTTTTATTGTTCACCTGGTATGCAAGGTTTAATTCTGTCGCTTCATTTTTCCTATATATGCCATGTGATGATTTCCTCTAGGGATTTGGTAACAATAAAAAGTGACTAGTGAAATAGCTCACTGCTTTGCTAGATATGCAGCCCAGGATAACTACAGCTTGCAGCAATCAAGCCATGTGGTATGGGATAAAGAGCGCAGAAATACATCTACAATATGAACAATTGGTGTCTTTCTGTCTCTCTGTCTCTCCTTCCCCTCTCAATTTGCCCCTCACCAAAATAAATAAATAACACTTTTTTTTTTAAGAGAGCCTGACCAGGCGGTGGTACATGTGGTTGGGCGAGGGGCAGGGGGGAGGAGAAGCTTCATGAGCAGAAAAGCAGTGCTGCAGGCATCGCTCTTTCTCTCTCCTCGGTCTCTATCCAAAGTAAGTAAATAAATAAAATAAAAAATTTAAATCTGAACTACTGACAGGGGTGTGAAAACTATTCAGTGGGGGCAAGGACCAATGGGGCAAGAACAAATCATGATAGAAATCTTGGAGAGCTATTGGACTGTCAGAAAAGTCACGGCACATTTTTACATTAGAGAAGAAAACGTGTCATGACTTTTCCAGCAACCCAACAGATACAGAAGAATGGGACTGGGAATTTTCCAGGTCCGCATACACAAATAAGCTCAAAATGAGGCAAGAGCCTAAAAATAAGACATAAAACTCTTTTTAAAAATGTATTTTATTTATTTTATCATTTATTATTTTATTTTTTTTACTTTTTTGGCTCCAGGGCTATTATTGGGGCTCAGTGTCTGCACTCCAAGTCCACTATTCCTGGTGGCCATTTTTTCCCATTTTATTGGATAGAACAGAGAGAAATTGAAAGAAGAGGGGTAAGTAGAGGGAAAGAAAGACAGACACCTGCTTTACCACTTGTGAAGCATCTTCCCTGCAGGTGAGGAGCCGGGGCTCGAACCTGGATCCTTACACAGGTCCTTGCTCTTAGTGTGTTTAACCCAGCGTGCCACCACCTGGCCCCCTTGTCATTTATTTTTAGTGGAAGAGAGGTAACAGAGCACTACTCATCTCTGGCTTATGGTAGTGCTGTAGATTGAACCTGGGACCGTAGTGCCTCAAGTATGAAAGTCTTTTGTAGAACTATCATGCTGTCTCCCCAGCCAAGAAATAAAACTCATAAAAGAAAACATACACTGGATTTGTCAATGATTTTCTTATTTAGGATCTTCTTGAAAATTAAAAAAAAATATCATCAAAGAGCACTATCAAGAGTAAAGGACAACCTACAGAATGAATATTTAAACTACTCACTTCAATAATGGACAAGGGATGGGACAGGTGGTGTTGTACCTAGTTAAATTCATATGTTATCATATGTAAGGACCCAGGTTCAAACCCCTGGTGCCCACCTGCATGGAGGAACTTCATGAGCACTAAAGCAGTGCTGAAGATGTCTCTAGATCACTCCTCCATTCTCTTTCGCTGTCGACTTCTCTCTGTCCTATCAAATACAATAAAGTTAAAAAAGAAAAAAAAAAGAATGGACAAGGGATTTGAACCATGAAAGGTTCATCAGTGAAGACATGGAGAAACTGAAATCCTTGTGCATTGTTAGTGGAAATGCTAAATGGTTAAGTTACTGTGTTAGTAAAGAGTTGCCACCTCAAAAAATTGAAGAAAAAATCATATATTCACGGAGTCAGGCGGTAGCGCAGAGGGTTAAGCGCAGGTGGCGCAAAGCGCAAGGACCGGCGGAAGGATCCCGGTTCAAGCCCCCGGCTCTCCACTTGCAGGGGAGTCACTTCACAGGCGGTGAAGCAGGTCTGCAGGTGTCTATCTTTCTCTCCCCCTCTCTGTCTTCCTCTCCTCTCTCCATTCCTCTCTGTCTTATCCAACAACAACAACATCAGTAACTACAACAATAAAAAACAACAAGGGCAACAAAAGGGCATAAATAAATAAATATCAAAAAAATCATATATTCAGCCATTCCACTCCTGGATAGATGTTTATGTCCCTGTTCTTAGCAGCATAATTCATAGTAGCTAAAATATGGAGGAAACCCAAATATCATCAGCAGACAAAAGCACAAGCAACACACAATACATACTTAAAACAGAACAACATTCAATCTTGAAAAGACAGTAATTTTTTTTTCCACATTACACTACGTATGGACTTTGAGGAGACTGTAAAAAATGAAACAAGTCCATTACAGAAAGTTGAAGCTGAGATTCTACTTACTCATGATACTAAGAAAGATTGAAATCAGAGACAGGGAGTATATGGGGCTTCCCAAGGGGCTGCGAGGGGGTAGGTGAAATGGAGAGGTATTGCTTTTAGAATATGGAGTATCCACTTTGCAAGATGAAGAGTCCTGGAGATGGCTGTCAGTGGTGAACCCTTGGTAACATGAATGGATTTAATGCCAGTGAACTGTAGTATAAAGTTTAAAAATGGCAAAGATGGTGAATATTACATATATATATCACAGTGAATGTTTTAAGCAAAGAATGATAATTTTTCCATTCCTTTTTAAATCTCTTTCTAAAAATATACACTTCTGAAAAGCTTGTTAAAGCTGAAAGTGAAACAAATTTCTCCTCATTAGGTATACTTGCTAAGTCTGGAATGCATCTCACAAATTACATTGTGAATAAGGTAGTACTATCTAGTACAAAGTAAAAAAATATATCTATCCCTCTACATATTTAAAAGAAGAGAATAAACATTACTACCTGGCTCAACATTGAAAGTTAAAACAAAATATTCAGGTTTTCCACATTGTTGATAAATATGTTGGAAGTTAAAGAAAAGTGAAAGCAGCTCAAGATTATCAGTTCAAGCAGGCGCTGTTGACATGGGAATCCTCACTTAATTTCCTGCTCTTAGCATGCTCTCCAACAGTTGTAGAACTAAGAGGTTAGTGAAGTGGCTAACCTTCATAATCTTACATAGGGCCAGAGGCTGTATTTCTGATTTAGTAGACAGATCTGCAATTGACAGATACCTATGCTCTTGGTTTTTGTGTTTTTTGTTTGTTTGCTTTGTTTTGCTTTTTTGTTTTGTTTTTTAAGTCTACTAGAGCTACTAAATTCAAATGCCACAAGAAAAATCTATTTTAAGGCAAACTTTTAAAGGACATAAAGACAAATGTCTTAGACATTTATACTCTTCCCAGCCAACCCCAATTCAACATTTCTGTTTTCTTTTGACACTTACTTTATTATCCCTAGATTTGTTTTGGTAGAAAGTGGATATACCTTTTACACACAATAAACACATTTTAAAGTTATTTCTGTCTTCACGTTTTTAATTCTTAACTGTACTGATACCATCCTTTTAAAAATATTTTATTTTATTACCATAGCAATGCTCAGCTCTGGTTTATGATGGCACATGAGGGATTGAACCTGGGACCTGAGCCTCAGGCAGGAAAGTCTTTTGAATAACCATTATAGTCTTTTGCTATCTCCCTGGGCCTTAAATGTAACAACCTTTTCTTTCCTAGTTTCATCTTTCAGAGATCTGCTATGGAAGAGAATATCAGAATTTAAGTGAGCAAGCAAGGCAAAGATGAAAAGGGTGACACCCTACTCTATTGCTCTGAATTTTTTACAGCTGCATATATGTATTCACGAGGAAGCACCAAAGTCCTGTCTCCTTTTCTTGAGTCATGAAGGTTTTAAAATCCAATATGCTCCCAAGATGGAAAAAGAGAAAGCTACTTCCCCCGCCCTGCTTTTGTGGGGGCATGTGTGTCACTTACTTGGCAAAGGCTTCTTCTGGAAAATCTGACTTGCAAACAATACAGTGTTTGACTTATTATTTTACAAAAGGGAAAAATGTTCTTGAAAACAAAATGATTTCACAAAAGAGCTCAAAGCTAAAGAAAATGAAGGTAGAGGGGGGTCAGGCCGTGGTGCACAGGGTTCAGCGCACATAGTACAAAGTGCAAGGACCTGGGCAAGGCTGTTACAGCCTGTTGCAGTGGTGAGGGTGGAAGGGTAGTTGCTTCATAAGTGGTAAAGTAGGTCTGCAAGTGTCTGTTTCTCTCTCTCTATTTCCCCTCCTCTCTCAATTTTTCTCTGTCCTATCCAATAAAATAGAAAAAAAAAAAAAAAAAAGGCTGCCAGGAGCAGTGGATTCATGGTGCTGGCACTGAGACCCAGCGATAACCCTGCAGGGAAAAAAGAAAGAAAGAAAGAAAGAAAGAAAGAAAGAAAGAAAGAAAGAAAGAAAGAAAGAAAGAAAGAAAGAAAGAAAGAAAGGAAGAAAGGAAAGAAGAAAGGAAGAAAGGAAGGAAGGAAGGAAGGAAGGAAGGAGAGAAAAGGAAAGAAAAGAAAAGAAAAGGAAAGGAAAGGAAAGGAAAGGAAAGGAAAGGAAAGGAAAGGAAAGGAAAGGAAAGGAAAGGAAAGGAAAGGAAAGGAAAGGAAAGGAAAGGAAAGGAAAGGAAAGGAAGGCAGCAGCCTGGGCTGGGCAGTCATGAAGGAGCCTGGGTTTCCACCTATTTACTGTGAGAGTTCACAGTCCTGGACGACTTCTTCACCCTGTTACTTTGCACACTGTGTATTTTTTGAGTGCCTGGTCATTGCACAAATCCAGGTATTATGTTAGCTTATAAAAAGAATATCTGGAGTTTGTAAAAGTATGTTTGCAAGACAATTAAGAAAGAAACTCAAAATTGCTTCTTTCTCCCCCACAAAATACTCGCAAGTATGATCCCACTCAAAGAGAAGAAGAAAAAAGTTTCAAAGGTTCGAGAGTATTTCTTTGTGTCTTTCCAATCCTAACTCCCTGAATGTGGTAACAGAATTCTTACAAGTCACTATGACACTCAGCAAGCAGCTGACAAGCTACAAGATATTCTGAAGATAAGCAGAGATGCACACACAATTGTGACTAAGCCTGTTTTTCCATAAAATGGAACTCGAGATCTGAAGCAGTAAATAGTGTGGAGCAGATTAATATCTCCTGCCCCTTCATGATTTTGTTTATTTCTACCTTCATATACATAGTTAAAATGATACACTTCCCCAATTTGAGGAGAAAATTTGATGACTTGAGTCTACAGATGGCACTTTCATGACTTAGCTACTCAAAGCAATTATGATAATAAATGATACTTAGTATCTTTAAGAAGCAATAATGTAGCAACATTATTGGGAGACTGCTAGTTACCATGATGAGATTATTAGTTACCATGAGGTTACTAGTTAGATCTCTTGTATTACACATGCCAGGTAGTGTTCTGGTCCTCTCCCCCCCAACCCTATAAATAAATAAAGCTTAAAAAATGGATTCTGATAATCCAAACTAAAAAACTGAAACACAGAAACACAAGTGACCTTTACTTGTTAAAGACAGCTAAATACCATCAAACTAGCAGGATGCTGAAAAATTCATGACACATTTTTGCAAGGAAAAACATAGAAAAATTCACCATGACTTTTCAGATACCCCAGCATTTGAAAACTTATTTAATAAATTCAAATTTCTCAAGGGTTAACTTTAATAATCTCAAACAAGGACTTCTGGTGCAACCTATGAAAGCTCACCAGACACTTTCCAGCACATTGTTTTTATATCCATGTCTTATTTTCATGATACTACATATTTTCCAGCACTTCCTGCTTCTCAGTCTTTCTTTCCCGTGTCTTGTTTTTATAGCATATAACCAACTAAGCAGAACACCAAGGACAAACAGCACCATCTCTGCAGATGTGGACCCACAGCCATGGGACAAATGCAAAATAAACCAGAACACACACACACACACACACACACACACACACACAATGGCACTGTAAACCAGCTATAAGATTTCCTATATAACAGCTGAGCTTTCTTGCCTCTTACAGAAGTATTTATTTATTTATTTATTTGGCTCTGTCTGCTCTGTCAGCCTTCTATCTGCTGGCCCTCTCTGGTCAGTGTGTCTAATAAAGACCCCTTTGCCTCTATCGACACATTGTCTGGTGTGTTTGCTTATGACTGGTCACAGACCTGTGACCAGTCATAAGCAAACACACCTCAAAACAATGAGTGTCAAGCATAGAACATAAGCACGATATGTTTGGTCAAAGTGTGCCTCTGACTCTTAGCAATAACTGAGTCTTCTAACAAGTAATGAAGCATACTGAAATCCTTTCTGCAAATGTCAGTCAACACTAAAACAAAACCCTTTGTGAAGAATTGTTATCAATTCTACAGTAAAATGAACTTTGATAAGATGCACTCAGACATCTCAGCACCAACTACTTAGTTGCTCACTTAAATTTCAGATTTCTTTCTGTGTACATAGAACACATAGAAAGTCTTCCTTGATTGAATAATCAAACTGGTTACATAAAAAAAAAAACTAACTTGAAAACCTAATAACCAAAGATTTGTAGAACATCATCTATCTCATGTGATGCCAACCTGACATTTACTCTATCACATAGTCATTCAACCATCTAGTTTCTGAGCCCGTCACGTGTCAGGACACACACGGACACCCTCCTTCCTGAGACATGCCCCATCAGAATAGAAGGTTTGAGGGTAATCTTAGACATTGCTTTTGTCTGACTGAAGTGTTTATTCTTCAATTTCTCCCCATTATGTTCTGTATACTGAGGATCTGTGACTTGGCAGTCTGATCGTTTTATAATGTTATTCCAAACATGGGATCTGTCTTCCTGTGCAAGTTTCCACCTAGCAATAGTAGTCTTCTCTGATTCTAAACCTGGAGGCTGTACCTCACAGTATAATCAGCACTTACTCATTCTAGAAGTGTTTCCTGCTCCTAGATCCCATTGTCTCAAGTAGACACATGGAAGAGGCCAGTTACTCTATATTAAAATATCACTGTTTTGCCCACTGTGAAAAACCGAGTTTTCTATATAAAGCTGCTACTTAATAAATGCTTGTTGACCAATTTATCTTCTTTGGGTTGAATGGTTAATACAAAGTTTTATGCAGCAATTCCCTGGCTAACAGAATATGCATAATTCCTCACAGCACCTGCTGGGTATTGCTCGGAGAGGCTGAAACCATTCATCAATTTTCTCCTTTACACGCTATTCAATTAGTTTGTCTGGGGCCAGGTCTAGAATATTATCAATCAAAGCATAATGGTGAGCTGTACACAAGTTCTCTTGCTACTAATGGCTTGCATCCACTATCTTACAAAAAGAGCACAGATCTAAAGAATTATTTCAAAAGTAGGAAGCTATAAAGAGAATGTAATAGTAACAGCTGACAGTTATCCAGTGCTACTATTTTCTGTAGCGATATTGGGAATGTGAAATCATTAAGCCAATTACAGTTATTTGGATGCCATTATATTTAAATCAAGATGCAAATACCACTCACATTTATTTTTCTTCTGAGAAATAATTATACCATCATACAATACTGATCTCTAATTTTATTCTAGGTCCCAAATTTTAACAGGTTACCACGGAGACTCATGAATTAATGGTTAGGATAGCATTTACAAGTGATTCGAGATATGATGCTTGGCAGATATAAAGCTGCAAGGAGAAGGGTGGTAACAGTGAGTGTCACACGCTGTCCCTCTATTAAACAGCTGCTGGCAACAGCTACTGGCAGAATGAACTACTCTGTTTTCCCTGCTATATGCAAACGGGCAAAATAATACCCCACAAAATGAAATGCAATATCTAGTAAAGTGAAATATGTCAAGATTGACAATTTTAGAACATATCAAACCTATACCGAAAATATCAGTAAGACTCTTCCAAAAAACTCTCACAGCACTAGACAATGTAGTAAAAGCAGCTTTTTAAAAAACATTTTGCATAAAATATATTAACTGAATAATTTAATGAATCCTGCAGATGCATTTACAATCCTCGTGCTTTTCAATTCTTACATCTAAAGAACTGATTATAACAGAGTTATCAAGTCTATAGCTAAGAAATATTAAAGCTGTTTAAATTTTATTCTAGGTTCCTATACACTGCTTACTAATCGGCATGGATTTTTATACAAATTAGTTTTAACTAGTGGTAAAATAGTTATGTTTCATTGTTCATAAAAATAAATGTTTATAATTATAAATCAACCAGTAAGTTACGATTCATTAATTCTTTCTGTGAGTTCATGGTGGGAGTGAGGAAGAAGACAGAGTAGCAAGGGAATTTTCAAGCAACCATAAGGTAAAGAAGATACAGACATCTTTCTTAAAAAATCTTTTATTCCCTCTTGGGAACACGCCTAGAAATGGAAGTTAACCATCAATGAATGGAATGGCAGAGCACAGACTCAACTATAATATTGCAGAAGTAATATAATACCTTGGTAAATATGAAAATTTTGATAACTAAAATTAAAGCCTTTGATATGTGTCAGATCAAGAGCCATGACTTATCACTATTTAATATGAGCTTTAATTTTTAAATGCCATTTTCCAGTGAAAAAAATGTACTGCAGAGAAAAAAAATGAAATTCAATAAAGAATCAAGACAAAAGAAACAAGCTTCATCTTAATGTACTTTTTTAAAAAATATTTATTTTATTTATTTATTCCCTTTTGTTGCCCTTGTTGTTTTATTGTTGTAGTTATTATTGTTGTTGTCGTTGTTGGATAGGACAGAGAGAAATGGAGAGAGGAGGGGAAGACAGAGAGGAGGAGAGAAAGATAGACACCTGCAGACCTGCTTCACCGCCTGTGAAGCGACTCCCCTGCAGGTGGGGAGCCGGGGTTCGAACCAGGATCCTTATGCTGGTCCTTGTGCTTTGCGCCACCTGCGCTTAACCCGCTGCGCTACCGCCCGACTCCCCTTAATGTACTTTTAAGAGGTCTTACTTACGCAGCAACTTCCTCTTTCGACAATCCTTTGAAATTCACCTCCACGTAATGGTCTATCTCATCTTTTTCTTTGATCAGCTGAGCTCTAAATACAATGGAAGGAAATAACAAGTTACTATCTTTATCAAGGTGAAAGTGGCCAAATATAAAATACCACCAGCAGAACAGAAAGTTTCTGGCCATAGTGCCACATTGAACAAGTATTGTACAGCAGGTATAGAGTTAGGTGGTGTGATAAGGCTTAGAAGTTTCATTTTCTTTAGTAGCAAAATATAGGAAAGAATATCAAATTGGGTGTATAAAGAAATGATACATCAGCATATTTCAAAAAACCTGTATTTTTAATGGCATTTTCTTGATACAGCTTGTAAGACTGTCCATTTTATAGGATAAGCTCCTATGCACAGAAGTCATACTGTTTATAAGATAGGCTCTGGGAGCATAGAACACCTATTTGATTCATACGTGTAAGATTTATTTGATCTAAATCACCAAAATGTGCTTTAAAATGAGCTTTTTAAAATTTACACATAAGACTCAAAATTCTTGCTGAAAATCCCTGGTGCAAAGATAAAGATCTTAAAGACTTAACTTAGATATGATGGCTTTTAAGGAAAGTTTTGACGAAAAGACATGAAATCTATTTCGCATCCATTCTGAACCTACTGTGACCCTTTAAACATGCGTAATACTATAAACACTTCATAGCTATGGGAATATGGGATCAAGCAAGTATCTGCTTTCATTCAGAGGTAAATGAAGAACACAGACACAACACTTTATCCTACATGTTTGTAAGAAAACCATTGTGCTTCAGTATAACAGATGTAAGAAAATGTTTTCAGTAAAACTACCAGATTTGGAGGCTATGAAATTGGTTTTTGTTTTTGGTCCACACTGGTCTATGATTTTAAACATAACAGAAACCATTTAAAAATGACAGGAAGAACAAACTTTTCTAGACTTTATAAGCATGTCAGGTCGCTCAAAAGTAAAATGAAAAAATAAGTTATACATACACTGAAATTCTGTATCGAAAATTTTGTTTTATGGTGTTTTTTTAATTTTGACTTGTTACTATAAAATGACTTTTATTAGTTTAACTGGATGTTATTTATTTTGACACGGGGGTTTAATCTTTTCTAGAAACACTGAAAAATGAGATATGCTCCTTCTTAGTACAAAGTTGTCTCATAATGCTGTGTTCACCATGCCTCGTTATTAAAACATATGCATATAAAGAAAATAATCAGGACTGGAGAGAGAGAGCTCACAGGGCAGGACGTGTGTCTTGCCATGCATGTGATCCAGGTTTCACCCCTAGAACCACATGGGAGGTGTTATGGCAACAGAGGATACTTTGGTACTGTGGTTTCTCTTTTATCTACCTATCTGAATGAGAAAAGTGACTCGGAATGGTGATATCGCTCAGGTATGAAGCCTCAGTGACACACACACACACAGGTACACACACACACACACAGGCACACATGCACGCACACACACAGGCACACACACACACAGGCACACACGCGCGCACACACACACAGGCACACACACAGGCACACACACAGGCACACAAGCACACAGACAGGCACAGAGACAGGCACACACTCACACACACACAGGCACACACACAGGCGCACACACACACAGGCACACACACAGGCACACACACAGGCGCACACACACACACAGGCACACACACACACAGGCACACACACACACACACACACACCAACAAAATACATTGATATTAATGAAAATCCACAAAACTATAAATGATAATTTCTAGATGACACAATCTTAGTTAATGTCCATTGAGTTCTCTGTATTGCCATTTCTTGGCCACAACTCCAGCAGCAGTGAATCAAGTCAGGAACTACACAGAGCTTGCTAACCCACCCTAGAAGTAAAACCTAGTCCTCCTTTCTCTTTCTCCTTCTCTCTTTCTCTTCCTTTTCTGTTTTTAATTAAGCTTATTTTTCTTTTCTTTTTAAATAATTAATTTTTATTACTTTTATTTATAGAGACAATTAGAAATCAAGAGAGGAGGGAGGAGTGTAGAAAGGAATAGAGACAAACACCTGCAGACCTGCTTCACCACTAGTGAAACTAGTGAAGCTTCTTCCCCCCTACATGTGGGGAGCATGGGCTTGAACCTGGGTCCTTGCACATTGATAGCAGGTGAACTCAGTCAGGTGCGCCATCACTCAGCCCTTCTTTTTCAATATTTTATTTATTATTTACTGGATAGAGATAGAAATTAAGAGGGAAGGGGAGACTGAAAGGGATAGGATGAGAGAGAGAGAAAGACAGAGAGAGAGAGAGAGAGAGAGATGACATGCAGCACTGTTTCACCACTTGAAAAACTCCCCCCTGACAGGTGAGGACCAGGAACTTGAGCCCAGGTCCTTGCATTCTGTACCATGTGCGCTCAAGCAGGTGCACCACTACCCAGCCAGAGTCCTCCTTTCTTGAAAACAGAAGTCAGCACCATGGACCTTGCCAATCAGACGTCATGTATCTTTCATTGCTAAAACCTCTGCTTTTTATTCACCACACACATTTTGAAGAGGAAATCTATCTCCAAAGCTTTATAGGAACAATATGAGTGGAATAAGAAATAAAACAATCAAGTCCACAAGCACTGGCTTGCTTAATAAAGACATTCTTAGTCTACGAATGAGGTTCATCAATCCTTTTGAAATAGCAAACTCAATTATTCTGAATACCAGAAAGCAATGGTATACTTAGGTATTTAAGTTTGTTTGTTTTTTCCCCATCAGACATGCTCTTGACATTTCTTACTGCACCAAATTTCCTTCAGGAGGAAAAGAAGGGAAAGTGAGGGTCACGTACCTGGGGATTACGGAGGGGGAGCATGGCAGCTTCTGTCTGGCTAAAGATGCAAGCTTGGAACGTGCAATGGGCAGTGGGGGCAGAGTTGTCATCTCTGACTGTAAAAAAAGAAAAAAAATACTTTCCTTTTGTTCTTTTATTATTATTATCTTTATTTATTGAATAAAGACAGCCAGAAATCAAGAGAGAAGTGGTGATAGAGAGGGAGAGAGACAAAGACACCTGCAGCCCTGCTTCACCACATGTGAAGCTTTCCCCCTGCAGGAGGAGACTGGGGGCTCAAACCTGGGTCCTGTGCATGGTAACATGTGTGCTCAACCAGGTGCACCATCACCCAGCCCCACAAATGATGCTTTAAAGAGCACACCTTCCCATGAGTCCTTGAAGACATCAGAAATTCACTGATGGTCTTCAGAACAGAGATTGCCTCTGTGGGTAAGCACTGTACCAGAACTCAGGGATGGAGCCCAATGAGTGCATTTTGCAGGCTGCTTCTGCTACCATCTGCTATTTGGCCACTGCATTACTTGTCTATATCCCTGTTATGAAGAGGACAAGGACAGAATCTGATATATGACTTGAAGATCCAGTCAATCGGGTGTTTTGGTAGCAGGCAGGAATTGACATGGTTGTACCTGCAGAGTAAAGAGTCTTATTTCTTACTGTGGATTTCAAATGCACATGCTTTGCTTTCCTGTTACAACCAGTCATTAAAAATCATACATACACACTGTTTCCTAAAGCCTTTATCGCTCACAAAAAAGGATCTCTCTCAGAAAGGAAAAATTTTCAACAAGGATACATTTGCCTTAAGAGTACTCTTCCCTGATCCAGCTTTCTAGTCCTTTTTCCAACTATGACACCATCTCCCCAGACAATAACCCAGGTCCACCTGACATAGCAGATGTCAGGCTCAGGCAAAAACTAGTAAAGTCACAGGCCCTCTGGAATATACCTAAAACAGACCTACTAGCTTTTTCCAAAATTGAGATCCCAATCTTCATCT
>NC_080180.1:54563302-54683800 GCF_950295315.1 Erinaceus europaeus | reverse complement strand
AAATCTTTACTAAGAGGGAGCAGAGAGGGCAAAGGTTTGTCACTTACTTCAAGGCAATTCAATCAAATAAGTATTTATTGATCATATACTATGTGCCTACCAGTTTCTCAGATATGATAGAAAACAAGGACTTTCCAGATGTGTCATGTTTTTTGGAGTTCATTGAATAGTCTAAATGTGACAATATCCATCCATCCATCCATCCATCCATCCATCCATCCATCCATCCATCCATCCATCCATCCATTCATATGTGTAGGAAGGTAACAGAATGAAAAAGGGAGAGATGCAGAAGAAAGGTATCAGGTATAAAAATGTATGGTAAAGGTAATATGATGACTGGGTCAACTAGAACACACTTTACGCATGAAAATTCTAGAGGAACAATTTAGCAAGGATATTTAAAAGGGAGAGAGAAACTGAAACGCTGGAGAAGGCAAAGGATTCCAGCTCCAGCCTCCCGTTTCAAGCTTCTCCTAGCTCTGCCCAACACCAGCACTTCCCACCTGCAACAGGAGTCCTGCACTGAGCTCCAAATGGTCCTCCTGGTGTCCCCTTGAGATCTCTACTCATGTTCCCTCCCGTCTCAATGCTTCAACGTCCCTGCCTCTCGTTTCCCAAGACTCAGCTGAGGACCCATCAGGAAGCACTCATTTGCTCCTCATTAAGCACCACTGTGTATTGTTAGTGTTGTTTTCACACATATGTTTTAATTCTCCAACTAGACCATAAACTGCTTGAGCACATGGACTGTGTATTATACAAATCTGTGCATTCCCCACCGTGCCTGGCAGGCTTTCAATAAATATTTAGTAGCTGATTAAGGTAGAATCTGGTTTAAGAGCAAAGTCGAACTTAGTGGAGCTAAGCTCTGATTAATGGAAGGCACAGGGAAACAGATATTGGCTAAGGAGCAGCTGGGCAGCCTTTTGGTTAGTTTAGGGCTAGCGGAGAGTCTGCCAGATGCGTACGGGTAACTCCTGAGGAGGAAGAGGAGAGGACAGAGATCTTCCAGTGAAGAGTTAAGTAAGATCAAGGGCAAGTGAGGAATCCAAATGGCCTTAAGGCTGGAAGTCTGAGTGCCTGCAATAACAGTGGCATCGTCACCCATGGCAATGCTGGCTTTCCCTCAGAATGTCTAGGTGCCAGCAAAAGCAGCTCACAGAGAGGGCTGCAGCTGAGGGAGGGAGGGAGACGATGATCAGCGAGAGGTTCACAAACACACGTCAATTCAGTGAAGAAAGGGAAAGACCAAAGAGCCAGTAACCTCATAAAAATGGAATAAGAAAAGTGGAGGAGGGGCTGGGTGGGGGCGTACCTGGTTCAATGAGTGATGACTTGGGTTCAAGCTCGCAGCCCCCAAGTGCATTGCTTCAGGTCTCTCTCTCTCTCTCTATCTTCCCTCTCAATTTCTCTCTTGTATCTATCCAATAAATACATAAATAAATATAATCTTTAAAGTGGAAGTCAAAGAGTGACTTTTCATATGGAACTTCCAAATAGGGGAAGAAGTAAGCTGGGTAGACAGGAATTGATTTTGATTAAAGGACAGGCTGGATTTAAAAAATTTCATGAAAGATCATTTATTTGTCCATACACATATTAGTCAAAATAAAACGCATTATCCTACATTATGATCTGATACCCACTGCCTAAAACTTGGTGTGTTTCATCTCTTCGGCCCTAATACACAGCAAAGCTCAAGGCAAGTCATGAAATCACAGCTGCCATGATGTCAAAAAGGCTTCTTCAGAGCAGTGAGTGGACCATAGAGACAACGGGGAGTGAGGCTCTCGGCCAACTCAACAGACACCCAGCCCCTCTGTGCTCCAGAACCAGAAGGCATTTTAAACATCATTACACTTTTTGCATTTCAACTGACCTTAAAGTCAAGAGATTGTGTGACGTAAGGAAAATGCTTAGGCTTTGGGACTGAACAATATGGGTCAGAATCCCAGCTATGGGTAGCTTATTTCAAAAGTCTGAAGTTTCTGGAAGTAAGGACTTCACTATCGTCATCTGTAAAGGGCAAGAGCAATGTCCGACAGGGACATTAGAAGGGATAAGGGAGATAATATATTGGTGGAACAGGCCTGAGTAAAAGGAGGCAATCACCAAGGGCTTGTTTTCCCACTTATTTCAGGAAAGCTGGGAGTCGGGCAGTAGCACAGTGGGTTAAGTGCATGTGGCACGAAGCCCAAGGAAAGTTACCTTGGGAAAAGCAGGTTTGTTTGTTTGTTTGTTTATTTATTTATTGACTCCAGGGTATCACTGGGGCTCAGTACCTGCACTATGAATCCACAGCTCCTGGTGACCATTTTTCTCCATTGTATTTGTTGCTGTTGGGCAGGACAGAGAAAAATTGAGAGAGGAGGGGAAGACAGAGAGGGGGAGAGAGAGACACCTGCAGACCTGCTTGTGAAGTGACCCCTCAGCAGGTAGGGAGCTGTGGGCTCAAACCAGGGTCTTTTCGTGGGTCCTTGCATTTCACACTATGTCCGTTTAACTGCCCAGCCCCTGGGAAAAGCAGGTCTTAAGATCCTATCTCCATTTTTTTTTTTTTATCATGGCAAACATGGATAAACAAAGGAAGAAGGACTTACACTAGAAATGAAACATTATGGAATTTTAACTTAAGCAAGGATGTCGTATGTAAAACAGGAACTATAAATCATTAGGTGCAAATAAAAGTCATAAAGCTATGACTGATGAATCACTTATCTTTCTCTCTCCTGAATGTCTCCTCTACCAAGTGGAATCTCATCATGCCAACCTCAGGTCCTAGCTGATACAAGAGTCTAGAGAATTCTTTCATCATGTCATTAAGGTTCTGAGTAGACTATAGGAAATGTGTAAAGTCTGACAACAGGTAGAGCCTTTCTGCTGAAAAAATATAGAACGCTGAGTTTCTAGAAAAGTTTATTTGCCTACATGTTAGCAAATAGGAATTAATGTTTGTCAATATGATTCATCATAAAAACCATGCCTCAAAAGATAGATATAAAAATATAAATTACCTCATATCCAAAACTTTGCTTTCAAAAGTTTATACATAATAATTTTATGAATTCTGTAGGAGTTTAATTTTTCTCTGCTGAAACTGACACAAATATTCATTTAGAAAATATTCATTCCCATCATGTCCTAATTAACTACATATAATTTGTGAATATTAAAACTTGACTAATTTTGAAATAATTAGAGCTTTTTGAAAAGAAAAATTCAATATCTCTTCTATATTAGCAACAGATTTATTCAGTTCCCAGAAAATGTCACTAAAATCCACATGAAAAACATTTTTATTAGAAAACACCAGCCTCCTGAGAAAATGAAATGAAGCAGGTATTTAGCAGTAGGCTCATCTAGAAGATTATAATCCCAATATTTTTACACTTTTAGCTAAACTGAACTCAAACATCTGGCATTCTACTCTATTACTCATTGGGTCATTTTCTCTCTTTCAGAAAAGATGTTTATTACTGACTCATAAATGTCCTATCTCTACACAGAAGCTGACTGAAATTAGAGGAGACAGTTTCAAAAGTCTCCAATGTATAAAATATACTAATAAAATATAAGCCTTTATGGTCCACTTACTACAGAATAATTACTAAAAGCAAATACAGAAAAATTAATATTCTAGTATTTTAAATTCCTTTTTTTTTGCTTAAGTTATAATTCCTTTAAAATTCTTCTAAAAGCTTGCTTAATACCAGAATTATTCTGTTCCATTCTGAGTCTTGTGTTTGATATAACATCACTGTATGATCCATTAAGTTTAAGTAAATATGTATCTACCAAGTCACAATATACAGTATCTCCATTATTCCATTCTCTCAGAAAGTTACCTTGTGCCTCCTGCTAGTCAATTCCCATCCACTACTCCCCTCCCCCTCTCTCTCCCTTCCTTTCCTTCCACTCCCCACTCCCTTTTCTTTCTTTCTCTGCTCCATTTTTTTTTGGGGGGTTTGTTTTCCACCAGGTATCATTGGGGTTTCATGCCATCACTATGAATCTACCACCTGGTGGATATTTCTTTCCTTCTTTCTTTCTTTTTTTCTCTATTTTATTTGATAGGCTAGAGAGAACATGAGAGAGGGAGAGGGAGAGGGGGAAGGGGAGGGGGAGGGGGAGAAACAAACAAACAAACAAACGAGATTACAGACCAGGTTATGTGGCCAGTACCAGCACTGAGAGGGTTCTGTACCCTGAGTCTAAAGACACCAGTGCTTCCTGGGTTGTGGCATGAAATACTGTGACAGAGCACTGACAGTCACAGGTTGCAGAAATGTCTCTGATATTCAGATCTCCCAGCTCTAAGATCGGTTACAGCAAAGCCCCCAAGGAAGCAAAATCAAAATCAGCAGGGTGACCTCTGGCCAAAGATGCCAATTCAAATCATCATAAAACTGTTCACTATTAATGGACCATCAAACGAAAATGATTTGACACATCAAAAACTGCCACCTAAATAAAAGAGAAACCCAGCAATGATAGAAGATATTCACATGTCATGTATACATACAACTCAACAACAAAGAGAAAACCAACCAAACTAAAAAAGCAGACAAAAGAGACAGCTCTCCATAAAGAATCTGCAGACGGTCCACAGACACATAAAAAAAAAAAAGTATCACACATCGTTAGAGAAATGCAAATTAAAACTACAATGCAAGAACACTGAACATAAAAAATATTTAGAAGCAATAGTGATAGGATGAGGGCCAGGCGGTGGCACACCTGGTTGAATATACACACTACAGTGCACAAGGACCTGGGTTCGAGCCCCCGGACTCCACTTGCAGGAGGAAAGCTTTCCAAGTGGTGAAGCAGGTCTGCAGGGCTCTCCCCCCTTCTCTCTATCCCTCTCTCTCTCTCCCTGCCTTGATTTCTGGCTGTCTCTATGCAATAAATACATAAAGATAATAAACAAATGTCTAAGAAAAAGAGAGGATGAGGAAAAAAAGGAAATGTTACAACACTAGTGGGGATGGGCACAGGCCTAGCTCCTATGAAAAATGGTAGGAGATTCCTGAAACAGATTCCTTTAATGTGTTTCAGGAATCTCCTACCATTTGATGGAGATACCTTATGGCCCAACAACACTATGCCTGGGCATTTACCAGGTCATCAAAATGTGAGTTTGGAAGAATATGTGCACCCTGATTGCTTATTCTGAACTATTCACAACAGCTAAAATATGGAATCTACCAAATGCCCATCACAGAGAACTGGATGAGTTAGATACAGGCTCCACTGGCAGTGAAATGCTACTCAGCCATCAACAGTGGCACAGTATGTCCTATGGGACAAAGCGTTGGGACTGCACGTGAATCTGCAAAGTGTGGTAAGGAAGTGAAATACAATGTCCATGTGGCTTCACTCACTTGTGGAGTATAAATAACGAGAGCAAATAAAGCTACAAACAATTCACAACTCTGAATAACTCTGATTCTGGAAATAAAGGAACCGGAGAGAGGAGAGAGAGACAGAGAGAGAGAGAGAGAGAGAGGTGGGAGAATAGGTGGAAGAGTCTGTCTGGTGTGATAACTTGGGAACTTTGGTGGGGCAGGGTGGTGGAGTCTTACACATCTAAGTGTGAAACTGTACTCTTAAAATTTCATAATATTGGAACCAATATAAAGTCAATTAAAAAATTTAAGTTACAAATGCCTAACTTTTCATAAGATGCTATAAATTTAGAGACCTTGCAGTGGGCACTATCATAGCACACCTACCAAGCATTTCCTGTTTCTCCCTCTATAGTTTATTTTTATTTTAATGAGAGAGAGAGAGAGATACAGAGAGAAAAGCATAGAGAAAAAGAGCAGAGCTCTGGTTTATGGTGGTGCCAGGGAGGTAGTACTGTGGATTAAAACTGAGACCTTGGAACCCCAGGCATGAAAGCTTTTAGCATATTATGATATCTCTCTTGCTCCCTTCTTTTTATTATTTATATTTTTATCTTTGAATGTTTAGTTAATCATTCATTCAATGGCTAGAGAAAAAGAAAAACTGACATGGAAGGAGGTGATAGAGAGACACCTGCAATGTTGCTTACAGCTTATGAAGCTTCCCCCTTGCAGCTGGGGACTGGGGGCTTGAACCTGGGTTCATGCACATGGTAACATGCGCATTCTACTAAGTATGTCGAGGTTTTCAAACATGGTGAAGTACGCAATCTGCTGGGTGAACCACATCCAGGACCTCAGGGTCTCTTAATAGATTGTCTTTCCGCCTTTCCCCACAGCTGATGTGCTGCACCAGACCTCATTCCACTCTCAGTCCCTCAGCCCCAGAATGCTGTGGACTAACGCCTTCTCCCCTTCTCAGGGGGGCTCACAGGTGAGAACAGAACTCTATGGCAATGCCTGCTGAGGACTTTGGGGCAAGCAGGGATGTGCCATTTTTATATTATTATTATCATTGTTGTTATTACTACCACCACCACCACCACCACCACTAGAGCACTGAGGACTAAACCCGTTATGCAGGAACTCTAGGCATGGCAATCTGTTTGCCTAACCCTTATGCTATCTCCTCTGAATCACATATTTAATCAGAGAACTCTCTTCTCCTGTATAGAAGTGAAAAAGCACGTCACTGCAATTGCTTCTGGAAGCCAGCTTTCGGCTGGATCAGATGCACAGAGGGAAGAATGAAGAGATTAAAGGAAGCTGGGCCAGAAAGCAGGGGTTTTCCCATATTAATCATCCTGACACCCATCTTCCCTCTGGATTTCTAACAAAGAAAGTCAGAAATACTCTGTATTAAATCAGTTGGTATTGGATTTTTGAAATGTAATTCCAACAAAAAGCGCCCTAAATGATAAAATAGGCCACCTGATACTTAATACCTTCATTTAAATTAACCAATTCCTTACCATGTTTCATTACAGCTTGAATGACCACTTTTTGCCCCCTTTTTATATTTATTTATTTTCCCTTTTGTTGCCCTTGTTTTTTTATTGTTGCTGTAGTTATTATTGTTGTTATTGATGTCATTGTTGTTGGATTAGGACAGAGAGAAATGGAGAGAAGCAGGGAAGACAGAGGTGGGGAGAGAAAGATAGACACATTCAGACCTGCTTCACCACCTGTGAAGCGACTCCTCTGCAGGTGGGGAGCTGGGGGCTTGAACAAGGATCTTTGAGCCTGTCCTTGCGCTTTGCGCCACCTGCGCTTAACCCGCTGCGCTACCGCCCAACTCCCGACCACTTATAGCCATGCAGAAGAATGAAGTAAAGCAGAAGCTCGAGTTTTAGATGAGACACATGGGAACAGAATCCTACTTCAGGCTGACTCAAATTCACCAGACCATGAGCCTTTCTTTGAGAAAGATGTGCTCAGCAAGTTTTTATGATTTAAATATCAGTTACTTAAAATAAACTCTTGGTATTAGAATGAATTACAAGTTGTGAAATTCATAAATGAGCATGGTAGATTGCAAAGCCTAACTCAGGGGTGGGGGAAGGAGTGATTTTTTATTCTTAGTACCATCCAAAGGACGCCCCAAGTTCTACATTGTCGAGGTAATTTTCACCATTGGTTAATACCTGATTCTTCTAACAAATTAGCCATCTCAAAAGATAGTCTGTTATTAAAATATTCTAGCATGGATTCTTTTGCTTAATATATTATTTATATATTTAATATAGAGACGGAGAGAAATTGAGAGGGAAGGGGCCGGAAGGAGATAGAAAGCGGCATCAGCAGCACTGCTTTACCACTTGTGAATGTCCCCTTTGCAAGTGGGTACTGGGGGCTTGAACCTGGGTCCTTGTGCACTATAATATGTGTGCTTTACCTGGTGTACTCCCACCTGGTCCCAAAACACGTTTTTTTTTTCCTAAATGACACAATTCTCTACTATTGGCAGTAAAAACTTAGACTACAGGTCCAGAATCAACAATTGATAATCATTTTGTGGTGCCTGGTGGTGGCACACCTGGTTGAACGCACATGTTACAATGTGCAAGGACACAAGTTCGAGCCCTTGATCTGCATTCGCAGGGGGAAAGCTTTACGAGTGCTGAAGCAGGGTTATAGGTCTCTCTCCGTCTCTCCCTCTCTATCACCCTTTTCTCTTGACTTCTGGCTGTCTCTATGTAATAAATAAAGATTTTAAAAATTAATCATTTTATGAAATTAACTGAAAGTTGTAAAATTTAGTTCTTTCATTTTTTAAAATTATCTTTATATATTGGATAGAGACAGCCAGAAATTGAGAAGGGGTTATAGGGAGAGAAGCACCTGCAACACTGTTTCACCACCAGCAAAGCTTTCCCCCTACAGGTGGGGACTGGGGACTGGAACCTGGATCCTTGTGCACTGTAAGGTGTGCTCAGCTGGGTGCACCACCTCTGGGACCCTAGTTCTTTAACACTAAAAACCAAAAAGTAAACAAGACTTGTTCCAACTACCAACAAATACCCATATATGCGCTGCGAGAATAAAATAGCCCACCTATAAATCATGTAAGCAAATGGCCCAATTGACTGAATAATTATGAGGTTAACCATCATCCACAAGCAGTTTCTCAAAAGCAATCTGAGTGCAATTTGGCTTCTGTCATGCACAGCCAAGGGTCTAGCGGCATTTTGTCTACTGAATATATTATACCAATATGTCATTTCTCCATGTTGTTTTAGGATGGTGACATAATAATGCTTTTAAATTTACACTGAAAATCAGCTACACATGAAAACATTTTCACAGGATATTTGGGATAAACTACATCTGTTGTTTTATGACATATCTTAAAAATATGTACAAGACCTTTACTATGGTTAATAAGTCACATTTAAAATTACAACTCCTGGCCTCCAAGAGCCCATTCTATTCTATTTAAGACATTAAGATTTGTGGGGCTTGCTTGGCTTCTAATCTGAACAGTCATGAAAAAACATATTAGGATACCTATCATTTAATCACAGTGGCATCCAACAGTTTGTAAGAGATAGTTACATTCTAGTTGTATATGTATTTTATAGTTTGTTTACTTTTGGACAGAGTCAGAGAGAAACTGAGACAGCAGAGGAAGGCAGACAGAGACACATCTGCAGCACTGCTTTACCACTCATGAAGCTTCTCCCCTTTGCAGGTGGGGACCGGGGGTTTTGAACGAGAGTCCTTGAGCATTGTAATATGTGTGCTCTACCAGATGCACTACCACCTGGCTTGACTAATTATATTTTAGAAAGAGTTCTATCTCTTAGCAACACTGAAGAGATGCACACAGGCTAGTGAAGCTTAAAAGAAATCTCCTGATCAATGGAACTAGGTAAAGATATGTATAATTTGTCATCTGATTTTAGTGAAGGTGATATTTCTTTCTCTCTCTCTCTCTTTTTTTTTTCTTCTCCCCAACCAGAGCACTGATTAGCTCTGGTTTACGGTGGTGCATGGCGACTAAACCTGGGTATTCAGAGCTTCCGGCATGAGAGTCTCTTTTGCATAACTACTGTGCTATCTACCCTTGCCCTCACTATCTGATTTTACTGACCTTTTGTGTATAGGCAAAAACTCTTTATAATAAAGCAAAAAAAAAAAAGTCATTTTAAAATGTAAGGAATTAAAAGCAGAATAGTTCAGGATGCATGTTTCTAGTTTGAACATAAAGCAAGACCATTCTGAAACCTGATTTTCTAAACCTTCAGCTGTTTTATTGCTATATCATTTATATCTACATCTTCACTCATTTTTAAGTGTGGAGTTAGTTCATCAACTTTTATGTGTTTATATAGTGACACCACTAGCAGAACAATAATTTTAAAAAAAGGTGACTTCTTTTTTTTTTGGTTGGGAAGTGCTTTTTACTATTGTGAAAGAATGTTCTACTTAAACACTGGTTAGAATAACTTAGCTTTGCTTTAAAACCAAGCTTTTTCTTCCTCTTCATGAAATACCAGCTATCCCTTAAAAATCAGTGTTTATCAGTTTGTAACTAGATTTTGAAAGGAGAGTTATCTTTTTTCTTCATCTTTATTGACATATTTGCTTCTTGCCAAGTTCTAAGGGAGAAATCAACCTCCCCCACCCCCCTTCTCCACAGAGCTTTGCTCTTGGCAGACTGCCACTGCCAGCAGCAGTGAGCAAACAGGAATCTGAACCACATCTCTGTGTCTGAGGCTGTGCCAGGGCATTTCTATGGAGGGCCCCCTCCCAGGCGCCTTGGGAACAGCGGAATATTCCTTAGGCTAGCTGGGACCATGCACTAGGCCAACCACTGCTATTGCTGTTTCCTCATCACTTCCATCCAGGTGCTCCAGGGCTGGGCTAAATTATCACCCAGCTCACAATGGCTTCTGATATCTGTCTGCAAAGCAACCTCTCTCTTACTTTGGTGTCAGCTCAAACACTTGGGCTTTTCTCTTTAAACGACCAGCGTCCACTGAGAGAAAATGGTTGGTTTTTCTACTGAAATCCAATAAGCATTTCACATGGGTGAAAAGATAAGTTAAGATTAGAGTAATTGTGGGCCAGGTGGTGGTGCACCTGCTTTGAGCACACGTTACAATGTGCAAGGACCCAGGTTCAAACCCCTGGTCCCCACCTGTCGGGGAAAGCTTCATGAGTAGTGAAGCAGGGCTGCAGGTATCTTTCTCTCCCTTTCTATCTCTCTATTCCTCTCAATTTCTTGCTGTCTCTATCTGATAACTAACTAAATAAAGACAATAATTTTTTTTTTTTTAGGGAGTCGGGCTATAGTGCAGCAGGTTAAATGCAGGTGGCTCAAAGCACAAGGACAGGTGTAAGGATCCTGGTTCGAGCCCCCAGCTCCCCACCTGCAGGGGAGAGTCACTTCACAAGCGGTGAAGCAGGTCTGCAGGTGTCTGTCTCTCTCCTCCTCTATGTCTTCCCCTCCTCTCTCCATTTCTCTCTGTCCTATCCAATAATGACGACAACAATAATAACTAAAATAAAACAACAAGGGCAACAAAAGGGAATAAATATTAAAGAAGAGAAAAAAATTTTTTTTTTATAAAATCAGAGTAATTCACTCTGGACACACACCCTTAGTATAGACAACTAGCAAGTGATGTCTTTTACGTTAACACCAACATAAAGCTCAGAAACAACCTCTGATGTAGCGGTGCCATAAATAAAATGCATCCTTTTAAAATCTTTAATAGTACTCACATTCCACTGAGTAGAGCATTTACAAAATGAAATGCTTTGGGGGCAGTGCTTCATATAAATATATATATAGTTGGGCACTGGTGGGCCTAGTTAATGGTGAGTCATATACTGTATGGTGTGGACACACAACATTTTACACAAGTAGCTCTGAGTGTGAAAGGCGGTGCTGTGACAAATTAGCCCACACAGTATAGGAGGTGGCTCAGCAAGAGAGCACATCCCTTGCATGGGTGAGGCCCTGGGTTCACTCCCTGGCACTGCAGATGATAGAGCACTGTCCAGGCCTAATTCATTCTCTCTCTCTCAAAATAATAAATAACAATAGAGGTATACCAACATAATTTTTGCCACCTGGAGTATATGATCATCTCAGCTATAAGCAAGTCAAGGTAATAGCATTTAAGATTAACAAAATTTTCTACAGTTTTCAATTCTTTGGGGTCTGTAAATGAAGCCTTTGTTAGTTATTCTCAAGCTTCTACCTTTAGAAAGCCTTAGCCATCAACATCAGAAGACCTGAGAGGTTCCAATCCCATCTTTGACTATGACCTTCAACCTTTGTACCATTAAATCCTTATTACTGCATTTATAGCAAATTTCACTGAACTATGGTCACTAGTAGACAACAATATTAAGTATGATAGAAGTACCATGCACAATCTATTCTCACTTATCAAATGAGAATGTTAGTTATCACCCAACCGTCAGCTGTTGAAAGAGTTTCTCATTCTAGGGAGGACACTCTACCCTTTCCCAATTGGCTGCTGCAAAATGCCAACAATGACTTTGAGACTTAATTCAGAATTCCAAATCAGTCTGTAGGCATTGCCTACCACCATAGGCATTGATTTCCTTTAAGCTCTCTCCACACTAATAATGCCCTAATTAAGAAATTAGTAGCATTTATGTCCAGACCAAGCTAAAATTGTTTAAGCTGGAATTTTTTCCTTTGCTAAAGAGGTTATAATGAAGTGTGACACAGTTTTATGGACTTAGGAGTTCAGCTAGGTGGATTTACATATTGCAGCACTTCAGGAACTTTCTAAACTTGGAGCACTGCCCAAAAACCAAATGAAGGGTTTTTCTTCTTCCCCCTTGTGGCTTTTTATGTAGAAATCAAAGTGATTTACATTAAAATTCAAATTAAAGAATAAAATTCACGGCATTAAAAATCAAGTTAAGAAGAGTAAAGCAGCAAGTTGTTCTAGGTACTTCTTCAAAATGGTTTAGTAATAAGTGAATTACTGACGTGAATTTCCTGCTCGAGGAATGGCGACACACATACTTGAACTATTTCTCAACAGACTTCCAAAACTATTGGCGTCATTACCTCAATGCCCTGAAACAGGGCTGGAGAGGGTGCCTGCTGGGCAAGGTACATGCCTTGCCTTGTGTGCTACCCAGGTTTCAGGCACTGGAGCTCCTCTGACACTCTGAAACTCTGCTTCTGTGGCATCTTGCTTACCGTCTCTCTCACTACATGAAGCAGCAGCCCTGTGCAGGGCCGCTGTGCACACATAAGGTCCGACCCCCCCCCCCCCACACACACACACACACCCCAACTCTTGGGAGAAGCCAGCAGACAGAGTGCAAGACCTGCCAATCTGAGGCTCCAGGTTTGGCTCCCCACAGAGCTGTGCGTGCCAGAGTGGGTCCTCCTTCTTTGTTTCTTTCTCTTGTGAAAAAATTTATCTCATAAAAAAAAGCTCTGATATTAAGGTAAAAGCAGCTTAAATATGGGCTCTGACAGTTCACCCGAGATGGTCAAGACACCATGAGGAGAAATGCAGACACAGTCCAAGTGTCCATACTGAGAAAAGTTTACTGGGAATTTTCTATTAATATTTAGTGCAAACCACTTGAGGACGCCATCAGATATATTTGTGTTTCCCTAACACGTGACTGACTGCAATTATTATTATTTTGTTGCTGGGTTCCCTTGTCTGCAAGATTCCAAAGCTCCTGGTGGATTTTTTTTTTTTTTTTTTTTCTAATAAGATTGAAGGGGGGGAGGGAGATATGGAGAGAGAGAAAGAGAGGAAAAATGGTCCAGTGCATGAAGCCCTCCCATGCAGTGCTCCCATGTGGGTGGTGGTTAAAGGACTGAACTCATATCCTCATGCAAATGAGTCATCTCTTGACCACCCACCCCCGCTAATATTCTCTTATTTAAGATTATACAGCTAGGGAGATAGCGTATTGGTTCTGCAAAAGACTTTCATGCCTGGCTCTGAGGTCTCAGATTCAACCCCCAGCACCACTGTAACACAAAGCTGAGCAATGCTCTGGTGTCTCTCTCTCCCGTCTTTCTCTCTGTATTTCTAGTTAAAGATAAACATAGTATCTAACAAATGAATAACATTAGAAGCTCTATTTGCAGAAGCACCTATGTTCAGGCCTTCCTTAGTGTGTTTGGTATGTGGGTGCAGAAGATGGGAGGCAGCAGCTCATGGTCACTTATGAAGCCTCAGAGGAAGGCCAACGTTCTCACTCACAGATGGACATGACATTCACATCTGCTTCTCATTGTTTTCCCTCAGCTGAGATCTACCACTGATCCTGAAGTCAAAAATGGGGTGCTTCTTACTGTCACCCATCAAATGTGAGATATTTGAACAAATCACTATACTTAGACTAGGGACCAAAAAGTCATTTTGTCAGACAAAGAAGAGGTCAGAGAAACCAACCAAGAAATGGAACTGAAGGAAGCTATCAAAAGTGTGAATGTTTTTGAAATAGTAATAGGTATAAAACTGCATCAAAACACCATCATTAAACTCTGAACTACAGTGCACTGCAGAGACCCAATTCAAGAGACAATAAGCTTCCATTTCCACTACCACCCTGCATAGTTAAAGGCTGAAATACTGTATTTTCTTAGATCTGATACAAGTATGGTACTCAATTGCCCAGCAGCTACATGTGAGTTGAGACTAGTGAACTTTTAGCTCATTCATTCATTCATTCACTCACTCAATTATCTGCAGTGCTACAGGGACTCTGTCACTTGTAAGAATAAAGAAAAAGAGGCACATTTTCTGCTCTCAGCAGCTGTACACAGGTCATTTTTAGAAGAGCCTGCTAACACCTGTGATGGAGAATTTGCAGGTGTTACAGGACACACAGCCCAAAAGCTTCTTAAAGGCTGGCTGCCACAGTGTGTTTTTTTCAGTCCTCATTAGGGGACTTAACTGTTGTCATTTAACTTTTTTCTGGAGAGAGGGAGAGGGAGAGAGATGCTTTCTTCAGTACCTTAGTGCTCCCTTGTGGTGTATGACGGGTTCAAACCTGGGCTGTGAGCATGGCAAAGCAGGCGCCCTCCTAAGTGATCCATATCGTGAGCTCCTACTTTTAATGGAGCACCCAGAAACCAACGGAGGGTCTCTCACATGCATGGTACTGCAGAGGAGTCTCTCCAGACCCACTTTTTATTCTTTGTAACTGGGGTGGGATGGGATGGGATGGGATGGGATGGGATGGGATGGGATGGGATGGGATGGGATGCCAACCCAAGGTATTCCCAGGGGAAACCATTGGAAATTTAAATATATATTTAATAAATAAATTCAAATATGTGTGTGTGTTATTTATTGGACAGAGACAGAAATTGAGAGGGAGAAATTGAGACAGAGATAGAGTAGGAGAAAGACACCTGTAGGTATGCTTCATTGCATGTGACACTATCCTCCTGCAAGTGGTAAGGGTATTTTTGGACAATGCAAAATAACTCCAGTGAAAAATGTCCAGCCCGGGGGCACTGCTCTTTGCTTTTCTTTATTACACTGCCCTTTGAGGGCTTCTTCTCAGCACATGGCGCTGGCTTCATTGACAGATTCTGGCTCAGGTCTGAGTTTGGGAAACATACTGGCTGTGCAATCTCTTCAGTCACTGACCTGCAGCTGTTGGTTATGAAGATGCACAAATAAAAGTGTCATGAGTTAAAGAGACAGCTCACTGAGGAGGACACATCTTCTCTGTGCATGCAGCCTGGGTTTGAACCCTGGCACCACAGGGAAAATACTATGGCAACGGAGGAAACTCTGGTAGTGGTTCTCCCTCTATTTCTTTGAGCAGAGAACTGAAACACATGACTTGAAAAAATAATACATATATAGTCAACCCATATCTATGTCCTTGGGAGGATAATGATGGTTACTATTGGAACAGGGTTGGGACACAGAATTTTGGTGGTGGGAGTGGTGTGGAATTATACCCCTAATACTTTGTAATTTTGTAAATTACTATTAAATCACTAATAAAAATGTATATTAAAATAGTGGCCTGAAGCCTGTGTTTGGGAGAAGTTCCCCCACCCCATGACAAATTTAAGTTTTATGATGACACTGTACAGAGAGAAAGGAGATGAGCTTGAGCTCTGCTTTCGGGGTGCAAACCCACATGTCTCCCCTCAGGCTGCCCTAGGCTACCAGTGTGATCTGGCTTTTGCAGTCCTGGCCTGCAAGGAAAAAAAACCCTCCTAATATTCTATCAATCACCACACTCCCTTCCTTGTTCCAAAAGTTATTAAGATCATAATTCTACATTGGGCCTCTAGAGACAGACTTTTAGTAAAATTTTGTTTCAAATTAGAATCTCAATGAGCCCTTTTAAGAAAATTACAGGGTAGGACTTTTGATCAGTGCCCACATCAAACATCACGCAGTGAGTCTCTTCTACAAAATAATATTAAATAGCACGATCGCTTTTTATGTCATCCATCATCCTATCTGAAAAGGAAACAGAGGTATTTCAGCAATTGGAAAATGTGCTTGCCCCATGTCTCCATCCCATTCCAGTGGTATTTATTCTCGCCAGGATTCAAAGCAGCTCCTTGCTGATTTCAAAAACACATTTTCTATTTAAAGCGTGTGTAGGGGGGTTGGATACTGACACAGAAAATGATTGTTCTCCTGACATCTTATGTGATGTCCCATCAAGTAACCACTTAGCTTTGTACACTCTGTGGCTTATGTCCAGTCTGACTAGTGATCAGAGCACTGTGAACTGTTATTTCTTTACCATCTAATAATTGGCATGTGTTATCCTGAATTACCAAAACAACACCAGAAGCTAAATTTCACCAGATTTTCATTTCACCATTAAAAATCAGGGAGAGGAGACCAAGAGAGAGCTCATCTGGTAAAGCACCTACTTCACCATGCATGAGGCACTGGGTTTGAGCCCCCAGTCACCACAAGGGAGTGCCATGCCTTAGGGATGCTTCATGAGCAGTAGAGTGAAGCTGTTCTCTCTCCTTCTTTGTCTCTCTGTCCTGAGAGAAGACATACACAGAAACTGTTTCTTTTTCTTTTTTTTTTAAAGCTGCTTTGTTATCTTTATTTATTGGGTAGGGACAGCCAGAAATTGAGAGGGAAGGGGGTGATAGAGAGGGAGAGAGATACCTGCAGCCCTGCTTCACCACTTGTAAAGTTTTCCCCCTGCAGGTGGGGACCAGGGGCTTGAACCTGCGTCCTTGTGCACTGTAACGTGTACGCTCAACCCGGGGCGCCAACACCCGGCCCCTACAGAAACTATTTCTTAGAAAAGTCTATTAACACTGGTGATGGGGCAACTGCTGGTGTTCATTTTTAGAAGAGCCTGCTAACAGCTGTGATGGAGAATTTGCAGGTGTTACAGGACACACAGCCCAAAAGCTTCTTAAAGGCTGGCTGCCACAGTGTTTTTTTTTTTTTTTTCCAGTCCTCATTAGGGGACTTAACTGTTGTGATTTAACTTTTTTTCTGGAGAGAGGGAGAGGGAGAGAGAGACAGACTACCACGTGGATGCTTTCTTCAGTACCTTAGTGCTCCCTTGTGGTGTATGACGGGTTCAAACCTGGGCTGTGAGCATGGCAAAGCAGGCGCCCTCCTGAGTGATCCATTATCGTGAGCTCCTACTTTTAATGGAGCACCCAGAAACCAACGGAGGGTCTCCCACATGCATGGTACTGCAGAGGAGTCTCTCCAGACCCACTTTTTATTCTTTGTAACTGAGGTGGGGATGGGGGTGGTGGGAACAGAGAGACACAGAGAGGGGAGGAAGAGACAGTGCACCATTCGTGGAGCTCTACCTGTGCAGTCTCCGTGGCCTCCACATGCTGTTGGGGACTGAACCCAGCAACTCACACATGGTCACGATGTGTGCTCTCTGTTGAGCCAACTGCTGGCCCAGATGGCTGGCACCATCACAGTTGAAGAGTAGTAAGAGTGAGCAGACAGAGGGACCAGTGTATGAAGAGGAGCAGCAAGACAGACAGACAGATGATGGCGGTGCTGGTGGGGGGATGACACCTAAGACAGGTGCAGTTGAAGAGATTCTGAAGCAAACGTGGACAGTGATGAAGCTAGAGAGAAAGGCAGAGTCCTAAGACCATCAAAAACTGCTGAGGAATTACAAGATACCTGCGGAACCAGGTCAGGTGGGTGAGCGAAGGCTGAGCAAACTCATGTGCTCTCCCTGGTGCCTGCAGATTCCATGCCAAGTCATCCTCAGCACCTTGATTTAACATGGTGCTTCTTCACCACCACCACCACCACCACCACCACCACCACCACCACCACCACCACCACCACCACCACCACCACCATCATCTACTGAGGAACTAGGGCAGGAACACAGGCTGCTGAGTGATCCAGGCCCAAGCTTTCTATTTTTATTTCCTAAAGAGCCAAGAGAGATACCAAAGTACCTCACCATCAACCATAGAGTTCCATTGACGCTGTCCGTGGTGCTCTGGTGCAATGCTGGGGATGAAACCCGGGGTCTCACAAATGGGAGGTAGGTTCTCTATCCACTGAACCAACCTACCAGCTCCACATTACTAAAGCTGATGGACCTTGCCATTGAGACCAAACTCTAAGGGTGACAGGCTGAACCTGGAGGTCTAACATGGCCCCTTAGTTCATCACCATCTTCCTTTACCCATAAGTGAGTGGTTTTTAAGACAATTTCTACTAAGTATCCACTACGTCTGCTTTCTAAGTTCTGTTTTCTGGGCTCAGATCGCTCCAGCTGCTAGATTTCTAAGGGTTCCAAGGGATCATACACTGAGGAATAATACACATCATTGAAGATATTTTATTTCATTAAACAAACACAGATTTCTGGAGGGTGGTCTTTCTTTTTTTTAATTTCTTTATTGGGGAATTAATGTGTTACATTCAATGGTAAATACAATAGTTTGTACATGCATAACATTCCCCAGTTTCCCATATAACAATACAACCCCCACTAGGTCCTCTATCATCCTTCATGGACCTGTATTCTCTCCACCCACCCACCCCAGAGTCTTTTACTTTGGTGCGATATGCCAACTCCATTTCAGGTTCTACTTGTGTTTTCTTTTCTGCTGGTGTTTCTGTCCATCTGGAAAAGGCAATCCTCAGAGAGTGGTGGAAGAATATGGACACAAAGTTCTAGTGATGCCATGGTGGGCAGTAGTTATAATAATAATAAAAGCAAGGGAGAGAGACTGGGAGATATCTCTGCAGGGAGAGTGCTTGCTTCCCATTATTTGGGAACCTAGATTCAACCCCTTCTTCTTCTTCTAGCGTTTGCCCTTCTTCCGTAGCCAGTCAACAGCATCAGGTTGAGCCTGATGTAAAGTTTCGAGACCTCCTTTGAATCTGGAGAGGTGGCAGTCATTGACTATGTGGGTCATAGTCTGTCTGTAGCCGCAGGGGCAGTTCGGGTCGTCTCTGGCTCCCCAGCGGTGGAACATAGCAGCGCACCGGCCATGGCCTGTTCGATAGTGATTGAGGAGGGCCCAATCATAACGTTTCTGGGAGGTCATTGATGTAAATATTAAATAGCGTAGGAGCCAGAACAGAGCCCTGGGGGAGGCCACTTGAGACAAGTCTCCATCTGCTAGACTTGTCACCCAGATGCACCCGGAATCTTCTGTTTTGGAGAAGAAACGATATAGTGTTGGCCACCCATGGAGGCAGGCATCTTGAGATCTTGACTAGGAGACCACAGTGCCAGACCGTGTCATAGGCTGCTGTGAGATCAACAAAGACAGCGCCCGTCTTTAAATTCTTCTGGAATCCATTTTCAATGTAAGTTGAGAGGGGCAGGGCTTGTTCGCAGGTAGATCTTCCTGGGCGGAAACCAGCTTGGGCGGGTGATAGGAATTTCTCTGTAAGGTGAGAAATACGTGACAGAAGCAGCCTCTCAAGGAGTTTGTAACACACGGAGAGGAGAGAAATTGGTCTATAGCTGGCGGCCAGTGTTGGGTCTTTCTTTGGTTTCAAAACCGCTATAATCTTCGCACGACGCCAAACTTTGGGCATAGACTCAGATTCCAAGATGTGGGACAGGAATGAAGCGAGCCACTTCTTTGCCGCGGGACCCAGATTAAGAATGAGTTCTGGGGTGATGTTATCATAGCCAGCAGCTGTTCCTGGTTTAACCCTCTTCAACCCCTGGCACCACATGACAGTACCATGGACAGCACCAAAAGGGAACTCTATGGCTGTTAGAGTCATGCTTTGGCATCTCCATGTCTCTCATAAAAAACATTGGGCCAGAGAGGCTGCTCAGAAATCTCATCATCACCATGCAACTCCTCAGTTCATTCTCCAGTGTAGTTTTAAAAAATCAGGAAGTGCCTAGAGATGCTACCCAAGGTCCTGGAGCCAGACATGCAACACAGTAAAGGCAAATAAAAGAATGGGGAGTCAGAAAGGCTCATATGCTTTCCCTAGCTTGGCTGGCAAATTGTTAAGTACATTTGATGCAAGCTGCCACAAGAAAATGATTATGATTTATTAGACTGTCTCTGATAAAAACTTTGTGTGGTGCAATGGAATTGCAGTATGTTTTACACACAGTATAATTATTTTATGATGTGATTGTAATAGAACTATGAAACAGTGAGAAGAATATATATCCTATAGCTTAGTTGTGAAACAGCAAGTAAATCATCTGGGGCTGATTTTCCATCAATCTATCAATAAGTCACTGAGTGAGAATGAGTGAATACATGCACTGTGTTCTGGGAACATGAATGTAAAGGAATCGTTGGTGTGCTCTGTCAAATGATATGGAAAGGCAGGAAGCTCTTTCTTTGGCTTTATGTGTAGCAATTTCTAATTTATAAAGAGGCTAGTCTGCAGTTGGTGATGTGATTATCACACACACACACACACACACACACACACACACACACACACACCCTCTTTGCCAACTGACATCACCTTCAGGAAGTTATTTCTTTGCAAGTAGAAAATCAGATTCACTTATAATGTATGGCAGAATGATGTCATGATGCAATCACTAACAGAATTAGTAATACAAAAAATATACACTGAAAATGCCTCCTAATGTCTCTGCTTAAATCAAGCATCAGCATCTTTCAGTAAGTATTTTAAGCAGGGCTATGAGATGGCTCAATCTGTTAGAGCATCAATGCCCTAGAAGCAGAAGGGTCTAATGCCCTAGAAGCAGAAGGGTCAGTTCCTAGCACTGCCTTATGTCAGAGCAGAGATGTACTTTGGTCCTCTCTCTCCTATAATAAAGAAAATTCTAAAATACTTTGAAAAAAATTAAAACTAGATTAAAAATTCTTCACTAGAGATACTAAGTACCTGATCTCATCCTTATTGTAGTAGCAACCATGCAGGTGCAAAGAACTGATAATCAGGGGTCAGGATATGTAGCTCAATGGGTAGAGCAAACACTTTCCCATGCACAAGGATTCAGGCACAATCACTGGACATTTTAAGAGCACCAGGCATTGAGCCAGGGGGAGCTCTATGACAGTGGGGCAGTGAGTGTTGCAATCTTTTCTCTTTCCCTCTATCTGAAATTAAAAGGAATAAAGTTGTCTGCTGGGAGCAGTGGAATTAAGCATGTCTGAGCTCATAGCAGGCAGTTAAAAAAAAAAATTCAAAGTCACAGATATGTTAAAAGTACATTTCATTTAAAAAATCTTAACCAGGAAAACAGCTAAGTGGCAGTGCACACAACATACAAGTCTCAGGCTCTGTGCTGGTTCCCATTTCCACATGTGCCAGAGCTCAACAGTGCTCTGGTCTCTTAGTGTCTTACTCTCTACTTTCACTTATATAAATAACTGATTTTCTTAAAGTCAGTGTTTAAGTAATTTTAAAAGGAAAATCTTTTTAAAAGTTAACATCTTAAAACATTTAATAATGGTGTTAATAGAGTTTTTTCCGCTCCATCTCTTCCTTTTAAAATAGTGATTTCTGTGATTATCTATTAATACTACTCTTTTTTTTAATATCACTCTTTTTTAACAACAACATCCGGTCACAGTGGGTAGTAAAATCAACAAAGTACAATTACAGGAAATACAATGGGCTCAATTTTTCAAGGGATTTTAAAAACACTTTTATTTCCTGGTTTGCTTCACAAGTCAATATGGCAATGGCTCAACAGGGGTTAATGTTTGCAAATAAGATGATTTCTTTTTTGTTCCTACCCTTTCCTTGTAGGTCAACGCTATAAATTACAAGCTGCACCATCTTCAAAAGACAAGTGTTACCAGGTTTCCACCTAGCAAGTAAACCAAGTTCAACACTGAGAGATGCCTTTGGCCTAACAGATACACTAAACTCTGCAGTGAGAAACGCCATGAGAAGGGAAATCTTTCCTGCTTCCACTTGAGATTCTGACACAGTCTGTATTGCTTCACGGAGGAGGACGACCAAGCGAATTCCTGTGGCTCAATATGATTATTTTGCTTTCCAAGTAAATTTTCAAGACCAAGTAGATGATTTGGAAAATGCACACTCCTAGGAGGAGGTAAAAGCCGGCTCTAGTCACTATGCCTGAGAAGGTCTCTGTACCACACCCCACCTTTGACAGTCTTATTGATAAGATAATATATATTCAGAGAACTGTAGGCATTTCAGCCTGTGAAATTAGATGGGTTTGGGCATGTGCAAACACTTTGCTCAGTTTCCCGTGTCCCTTTCTTTAGTTGTGTGCATGGTGAGTACACTTGACATGACATGTAACCTATGAATTTTCAAGTGCGTAGCATCACATTACCAACTATGACATTACGTAGGGTGGCACAACCTTCCCACTCACTCGTCTGGCCAAAGTGAAATGTCAGCTACTGCAAAAAGAGATGCATAGGTATAGATGTTCTATCTGACTGCAGGTTCAAGATTTCTGACTGAGCACAACAGCTCTTCTGCTGATAAACAACAACACAAGATTAGGACTGTTATCAAGATCAGGCTTTTTCTGCTGGTAATCTTCCAGGGTGCTTTCTTGAAGCCCTGATTCTCAGACCGTGAGTGAAGTGGCTCAGCTATGCCTACCACTTCCTTTGTGAGAATGGACTGAAGCACACACCCGAGCACTCACTGGATGCCTGCCAATCTGGATGACTGTCCCTGCTACCTGCCCAGATGACACTGTGGACACCTGCGACATTTTCCCTTTTGCTTTTCAACCTTTCTTTAAAAACAAAAACATGGCTTAGGAGTTTTGAACATGTGTCATTATACCAACTCCTGGGCCAATTCTTTTATTCTTACTTGAGAAAGAGACACTACAGCACCAATTCACAATGCATGGACCTTCCCTGGTGGCTTGCACCCAGAGTCTCAAGCACTGTAAGGCAAGTGCTCTGACAGGTGAGAGGTCTCCTGGCTCTGCCAACTCAGCTACTTGTCTCAGGTAGGCTCTTGCCCTGCTTCTTAGTCTGTGTACCCAGCACCTTGCCCTGGTTTTTCATGTTTCTGTGAGATTTAACCTGGGTCACTACTGCAACTCTGTCCTGCCAGATGCTCACTAAATTATGCAAAGACCACCTATTTCAATATTTGCAGATGTGAAAAACATTTAGAGAGTTATGGGGGACAGGTGGAGGCACACCTGGTTGAGTGCATGTGTGACAATGCATAAGGATCCAGGTTCAAGTCCCTGGTCCCCACCTGCAAGGGAGAAGCTCTGCAAGTGGTGAAGCAGGACTGCAAGTGTCTCTCTGTCTCTTTCCCTCTCTGTCTCCACCGTCCCTCTTGATTTCTGGCTGTCTCTAATCCAATAAATAAAAATAATTAAAAAAAATTAAAAAGAAAGCTAGGTATAACCAGTTACAATAGCTAATACCCTCCACTTCTGTCCTTTCTTTTCTGACCCCAAGTGCAGTTCACATTGGATAGGGAGAAAACAACAACAACATCAACAACAAAGCAATTAGTACTTATGTAATGCTGGCAATATCGAATTGCTGAGCCTGGTTCAGCTGGGAAATGCTAGGGGGTAGGCTAGCTGAGAAACAATCAGCCTGGACTCTCTCTGCACTGGTTTTCCAATTAAGTCACCCACATGAGTGGGAGGGTTGGAGGATGCTTTAGAAATCTTGGTTAATAAAAAAAAAAAAAGTAAAACAGTTAAGATGTTTTGAATTGTTTACGAAGCAGAATGAATGTGTAAACTGTTTTTGTTCTTCCTCTGATTCTGTATTCAGGAAGATTAAGTCTCAATTCTGGCTTGAATTGTGAAAGTTTTCCACTGTGGTCCTTGGATCCAACACTCAGGAACAATGAAGACACTCAACCAGTGACAGTAAGGACAGACTCCAAATTGGGCCTGATGCAGCATGTACTTTCATTTCTGTGGATTTTCCTTCCTTTAGATATGTAAGATGTGTGTAAAAGCTACAGTTAGAATATTTCACACTTCACAAATATTCAGGGATAAAATTACTGCCCAAGGGGTGGTAAATCCTCCTTAAAAATTCATGTGTGTTAATTAAAAATATTTACTTATTTTCAGCTCTAAGTGTATTCATTTATCATAGGTTTCTAATACTACAGATCTCTCTGGATGATAGCTTCACACTTCTGAATTTGTAAGTCACTTGGTCTAGGAGGTGGCACAGTGGATATAACAGTGGATTTTCAAGCATGAGGTCCTGAGTTCAATCCCTGGCAGTGCATACTCGCTCTCCTCCTATCTTTCTCATTAAGAAATAAATAAAATATTTTTTTAAAAATGTGTATGTCACACCAGCAAGGTGTCATCACCCCATCAAAATGACATCTTCTACCTGCCCTCTCTCCCTCTTTGTCCCCTCCCCTCTCCCTCTGGTAACGTTGGATCCTCTGGTAACGTTGGATCCTCTGGTAACGTCGGATCCTCTGGTAACGTTGGATCCTCTGGTAACATCGGATCCTCTGGTAACGTTGGATCCTCTGGTAACGTTGGATCCTCTGGTAACATCGGATCCTCTGGTAACGTCGGATCCTCTGGTAATGTTGGATCCTCTGGTAATGTTGGATCCTGGTAATGTTTTCCCTCTGCTATGTTGGATCCAGGCTCAAGTTCCTGGTACCCACCAGCAGGAGGGAAGCTTCATGAGTGGTAAAGTAGTGTTGTAGGTGCTCTCTTCCTCTATCTCTCCCTTCCATTTCAGATTCTCTCTGCCTAGATAAAAAATGTTTAAAAATGTAAAAAAGGTAACGCTCATAAAAAATAATCCTATGGGAGTCGGGCGGTAGTGCAGCAGGTTAAGCGCACATGGCGCAAAGCTCAAGGACCAGCACCCGGCTCCCCACCTGTATGGGAGTCGCTTCACAGGTGGTGAAGCAGGTCTGCAGGTGTCTATCTTTCTCTCCCCCTCTCTGTCTTCCCCTCCTCTCTCCATTCCTCTCTGTCCTATCCAACAACAACATCAATAACAACAACAATAACTACAACAATCAAACAACAAGGGCAACAAAAGGGAATAAATAAATATTTTTTAAAATAATCCTTTATAGGAGGAGTCAGGCGGTAGCGCAGTGGGTTAAGCACATGTGGTACAAAGCCCAAGGACCGGTGTAAGGATCCTGGTTCGAGCCCCCGGCTCCCCACCTGCAGGGGAGTTGATTCACAGGCAGTGAAGCAGGTCTGCAGGTGTCTTTCTCTCCCCCTCCTCTCTCAATTTCTCTCTGTCCGGGCCAACAATGATGACATTAATAACTATAACAACAATAAAACAAGGGCAACACAAGGGAAAATAAATAAATATAAAAAAATTAAAAGAAAATAATCCTATATAGGGTCAGACAGTTGTGTACTTGATTGAGCATTACTGTGTGCAAGGTCCTGGGTTCAAGCCCCAACTCTCTACCAGAAGCGGGTAAGTTTTATAAGTGGGGAAGCAGTGCTGTAGTTGTCTCTGTCTCCCTATCTACCTCCCCCTTTCCTCTCAATTTCTGTCTCTATCCAGAATAAGTAAATCAATCTTAAAGAATAATAAACTGGTACTAGTTACAAAAATAATTTACGCATGCTTGTTTATGCTTATCCAGTTAACTCTGAAAGCTGGATAGGCAGATACTTTAAGGCTTATTTTATGTCACTTACCATAAAAGAAAATAGACATTCACATTTTAGCTCAATGCCTTTGAGTGGGCAGTGTGTTTCCATATGGAAGTCCAGGTCTTCTGACCCCAAAGTCAAGCCTTTCTCCTCACACTCTCAAAGTGACACTGGGACCTATTTTGGGGCTGCTTTATTTTACAGTTTCTTACTTGAGAACTCTCACAGTACATGTTCAGGTTGTAGGCTGACAGCACAAGTAGCCTTTCATTAAAAAATATCAGCAAGTGTTTAGTATGACTTCTAACAGTGGTGTGAAATTTCCAAATCTAAATGGGAGGAGAAAATGGAATAGAGGAAGGGGTTAGGAAGGGGGAAATAAGGTGCTCTGAATTCAATGAGACAAATGCCATGTAAGGAACCTGTCTTACACCTGCAGCACCATGCAAGCCCAAGTTTGCATTAACCTTCCTAAACGCCTCACCCCACCTATTCTCACCCAATTTGCTCTAAGTGACAGGTCAATTCTCACTGGCAGAATTATAAGGCCTTCAAGATTTTATGGCCTTTAATGTTTAATTCCATTAGCTTTATTTCATGTTTCAGCATAAGAAAAGGAAGCCAGGCATTTATACAGCTGTTTTTGGCTGTCAAATGCCAGTGACTGAACAGGACAGAGAAGCCTTCGTTTTATAGCCCTGCGAGGAGAAAAATGCTTTTCTCACCCTTCTTCAGGGATCCTTCTCTCCTAGGTGAGGAAGGCGAGCTCACTGTTAATTAGTGACACGACACATTCGGGAAGGTGAAGCTTCTGTAAATATGTCAGAGTCAACAAGCTTTAAGAGCTGGATTTATCAAAGGGCTCCAAGCAGGGCCAAGTCAAGGACAAAACCCATCTACAGTGACTAGGAGTGGTGAGCTTCACTTCTTGGACTCAGTGTGCTCTTCCTTAGATGTTGATCTGGTCTATGGAAGTGGAAGGGGTGGGGGAGAGAGACAGGGAGACAGAGAGAGACACAGAGAGTCCGTTCGTGTGTGTAAAAGAGACAGAGAGACGGGAGAGAGAAGAGAGTGCAAACATGTGGCTTCAGATGGGCTCTGAAACCCTCTTGCTGACGTTCAAGGTTTTCCTCTCTCTAGCCTAGAACAGCTACTTCACTGAGAGAATGATGCAGGCGAGTGGATCTCACACACTGTCCTGCTTTGCGTTACAAAGAACATTGCCTCTCTCTCTCTCTCTCTCTCTCTCTCTCTCTCTCGTCAGGGTGAGTGGTGAGTGTAGATACTACAGTGTCAGGCTGAAGGTGTCAAGATCTCTGGAACCAGATCCTATGCCATTAAAAGTGAAAAAAGAGTTGCAGGGGGAGAAACAGTACACAGGACTTAAATCTGAGATACGAGGCTCCATCCTTGACACCAACAGCAGCCAGAGCTGAGTGGTGCTTCAGTTAAAAAAAAAAAAAAAAAAAGCATAGGAAAAGTTACAAGAAAAATTAAAAATCCTTTTTTCCTGGAAACTGAATTTTTCTGCCTTCTGAGTCATGACTCTGACTGCTGGGACACCCTATGGTGGCAGAAGCCACTGCCGTCCTCACTGAGCACCCTAAGACAGGACTAAGGGCAGCATGTGCTCCCCAGTCACCCCCACTCCCGGTAGACCTCTGGCTGACCCCACTTGCTCCATGCCTCTTTTCGTGATGTGCCCTCCCTGGCACGGCCCCTACCTCCTGCATGAAAGGAAGTGCAGTTTTGTGTCTAACTAGGCAGTTTTTTTGGGGAAGCTGGCTACAGGTAGGAAGTCAGCTCTTTCAGAATGCTGTCCTCCCTCTGTGGAGATTTCCACTGCTTCCTCCACTGAAACCACAGGAAGGCCCTGCCTCCTCTTCCTCATCTCTCCATTCAGGCATTCTGCAGGACCTCCTGGGACCCAGCCCAGGTCAGGCTTTTGGACTCTGCCGCATTCTCAGCCCATCCCTGTGACTGCTCCGCTCAGGGTGGTCCCATAGGTGTCTATCCAGATCCCTCAGGGGCAAAGCTGCCTACGCCTCTCTGCTGACTTTCTCCACTGCAGGAGCCACAGTTAGGCTGAGAGCAGGCCCGGGCCCTCTCTTCCCTCTCTGAGGCTCCCACAGTCTCACTACATGGTCTTTGCTCAGGCTCCTCCTCCACATCCCTGAAGCAGAGGTCCCCGTCTTTGCCAGGCCAGTGTTGGCTGTCATGGTCCCTGGCCTCCACCAGCCAATTTCACTGAAATATCTCCTTCCAGCACCACCTTTTTTTAAATTTTTTTTTTAAGATTTTTATTTTATTTATTTATTATTAGCTAGACACAGAGAATTTGAGAGGGAGGGAGAGAGACAGAGCAGCCCTGTTTTACCACTCCTGAAATTTTCCCCCTGCACTAGGTGGGGAACAGCGGCTCGAACCTGGGTTCTTCTGCACTGTAATGTGTGTGTTTAACCAGGTGCGCCACCACCTGGCCCCTAGAAGCCTGTCTTCAGGGGGAAGATATGCCAGCCTCTGACTGGTTAATTCAGGACTTTTCACTTTTGATTAATTAGCTCATTGACATGACACAGATTATACCACGAGGGCAAGTTCTGTGGAGGAAGCTTTGTGTCCTTTGGTTTGGGGGACTGTTTCTGAGACACCAGAAATGGAAGAACACTGAGAAGTTAGGAGCTTTCAGCCTATCTCTGCCTTATGGTGGTTTAGGGGTTTGGACCTGTGAACCCTAGGCCTCACACAGAAGAAACTTGCATAACCCACTATTATCTCCCTGGCCAGGAGCTTTTACCATTATCTGAAGAAGGTCATTCTTAAGGGACTTCTGTGACCCATAGGCTACATCTAATTTTTATCATGCACGGGAAATGAACCACAGGAAGATAAAATTTTTAGATAAAACTTTAGATTAATAGCAAGGTGATGAACAGGCAGTACAGGAAGGTAATGGTAATTTTTTAAAACTCTGGAGTTCATTCCTTGAGAAAAAAATAGAGACTACCCAATTTCTTTCCCATTAGGGCAACAGAAATTCAAATTAGAGTTTCAATTTGGAATGGCTAGGAGTGAATTATTTAGAGTGTAGCAGGGTAACTGCTAAATTACATATACTCTTCCTTCCTTGGGGTTCCCAAACCCTAACTTTTAACAGGGAAAAAGAGTTGGCGTCTGCTCTATCTCTGTGAGAAGTCGTATAGCTTCTGTTAAGTACAGAGTCTTAGTATCAGGGCTGCCCGGGTTCAAAGCTCAGCTCATTTCCTCCCTCCTGGGTGACCTTGGACTAATGACTCACCTCTTACCTGCCTCCCATGATGATCGACAGATGACAGGCAGTTGTCATTATCTGTCACGGGAGTTGTGCAGGGTTACAATGAGAATGTATATGAAGAGTTTTAGTGCAGTGAGCACAAAATAAGAACTCAAATATTTACTATTAATGGGATTATTTTAAGAGGTGAAGGATCATACCATTAAGTCTTGTTAAAAATAGAGTCTTCTTGTCATAACTCATGCTTAGAGAGTTCAGGTGGAAAGATAATTGCCTTTCAAAATTCACAAAATCTCACATTTAAGGAGGCTGTTCTGAGGAATAAATGAGATAAACCATGTACTTCCACAGTGTGTAGCATATAATAAGTGCTCAGTAAATGGTTTAGAAGAAGGTGACAAAATTAAGTGGACCTTTTTTTTTTTTTTTTAATATTGCTTCACAAGAAAAACCAAAGTATTCCATGAGCACCCAAGAAAGAGCTACTTTTTCAGTCTCAGGTTATATTTCACAGAGAAAACAATAGGCACATTAAATCCAAAACAGTTCACAAAGATTTTTCTCAGACACAAGCAAGCCCCTACGCCAGCTGTTAACATCAGGGGTCAGATCACATTTGGGTCTTCAGAACTCAGAGCAGCAAATTAGTGACAGTCTATACAAAGACTGAACTGAACAGAAGGCCTTGATGCTCTGGCCCAGTCTCATTTCTGCCTCCATTTTTTCTCTTCCTCAGTCACACCTGAAGTGCAGACTGAGCTTAACATTCTGCTGGATGGAAGAATTCTGTTCTGCCCAAGGATAAATTGAGGGTCCCCATGGGATGACTTCAAAAGAAATAATATACGCATTATTGGGTTACCAGAGGAAGAAAGAGAGGGAAGGAAAGAAAGCATTCTTCAGTACATAAAAGCTGAGAACTTCTCTAGTCTAGACAACATCAAAGACATAAAGGTTCAAGAAGCCCAGAGGGTCCTAAACAGAATTAACCCAGACTTAAAGAAACCAAGACACATCATACTTAGAATGGAAAGGAATAAGGATAAAGAAAGGATCCTGAAAGCTGCAAGAGAAAAACAAAGAGTCACCTACAGAGGAAAACCCATAAGATTAGCAGCAGACTTCTCCACAAAAACACTACAGGCCAGAAGAGAATGGTAATATGTTTACCAAGTACTCAATGAGAAAGTTTTTCAACCTATATTAACATCTATGTACCCAATGAGAAGCCATTTAAGTACATGAAAAATCTACTGAAAGAGCTACAGCAATAAATTAACAGCAACACAGTCATAGTAGGGGACTTCAACATCCTTACCTCTCAACTTGACAGATCATCCAGGCAGAAAATCAATAAAGACATGAGGGAGCTAAATGAGGAGATAGGTAAACTAGAACTACTGGACCTTTTCAGAGTCATTCATCCCAAGAAACTGGAGTACACATTCTACTCAAGTCCATATAGGTCATTCTCAAGGACAGACCTTATGTTAGGCCACAAAGACAGTATCAGCAAATTCAAGAGCATTGAAATCATCCCAAGCAACTTCTCAGACCACAGTGGAATGAAACTAACACTTAACAATCAACAAAATATTAGTAGTAGTCCCAAAATGTGGAAGCTCAGCAGTACACTACTTCATAACTACTGGGTCAAAGAGGACTTAAAGGAAGACATTAAAATGTTTTGAGAATTCAATGAAAATGAAGACACAGCTATCAAAATATTTGGGATGCAGCTAAGGCAGTACTGAGAGGGAAATTCATAGCCATACAAGCACACATTAGAAAATAATGAAAAGCACAAATAAATAGCCTGATTGCACATCTTAAAGACATAGAAGAAGAACAAAGGAACCCTAAAGCAACCAGAAGGACAGAAATCATCAAAGTTAGGGAAGAAATAAATAACAGTCTTTTGGTGGTGGGAATGGTGTTTATGTACACTCCTATTAAAGTGTAGTCATATAAATCACTACTTAATATGAGAGGGGGAAAATTAATTGTATGTCTCGAACTTTTTAAAACACAGACTGAGTCTTAATACATAGGCTGAGTCTTTGATATGTTGACTCTCTCAAAAGCCTAGACCAGGGAGAACAGAAGCAACCACTGGCACAGCTATATACAAGATGTTGGGTATTGTACAGCAAATCAGAACAAAGGAACTTTTCAAAATTAACCCAATTAGTAAATAATGTGATGATAACAATAACTATCCATTATCTTCTTGAACCTTCAGACAGTAGGAACCTCACATTTCCACTGTAGAGCCTATATTTCCCCCAGTCCTGGAACCTTAGGGTTGGGTGCACTTTCCTGCATGCTTCTCTCAATTCATATCAAATAATATTGCATCCGCCGATTACAACCTAATCAATGCAACAAATGCCACCTCAGCATGCTTCACCTCAGACTGTGTCCAGAGACTTTAGGTGTGGAAGGACAACCCTTCAGCTCCATTACTCGGGTGAGACCTTTTCTTTCATAGTATTCTATAATTCCATTCCAGTTGGTTCACTTCCTAACAAAGTCCCAAAACTAGATATACCGGGTACCCTGAGATAGAGCATATGTTCTCACGTATCCATAAACTAGGGCAAAATATATATCTGAAAGCAAAAGTACACAATAATCTGCAGTGATTACCGCCCAACACTTCATATGCACTATTCCGGCCTTTAGGTCCATAATTGTTCAACGACTTGTTTGGCTTTGTATGTTAACTCTCTTTTCAGCCACCAGGTTTCAGATGCTAGCAGCATGCTGGCCAGGCTTCCCTGGACAGAGGACCCCACCAGTGTGTCCTGGAGCTCCACTTCCCCAGAGACCCACCCGACTAGGGAAAGAGAGAGGCAGGCTGGGAGTATGGACTGACTAGTCAATGCCCATGTTCAGCAGGGAAGCAATTACAGAAGCCAGACCTTCCACCTTCTGAACCCCACAATGACCTTGGGTCCATACTCCCAGAAGGATAAAGAATGGGAAAGCTATCAGGGGAGAGGAGTGGATGGGATATAGAGATCTGGTGGTGGGAATTGTGTGGAGTTGTACCCCTCCTATCCTACGGTTTTGTTAATGTCTCCTTTTTAAAATAACAAAAAAAATAATAGTAAAGCTATCAGCGGAGGGGATGGGATACGGAGTTTTGGGGGGTGGGAATTGTGTGGAGTTATACCCCTCTTAACCTATTGTTTTTGTCAGTGTCTCCTTTTTATAAATAAAAATTAAAAAAAAAAGGAAATAAGAAAACCATACAAAAGATCAATGAAAGTAAATGTTGGTTCTTGGAAAGAGTAAACAACATTGACAAACCTTTAGCCAGACTCACAAAACAAAAAAGGGAGAAGAACCAAATAAATCAGATAGTAAATGAAAGAGAAGATATCACAACAGACACTGTAGAAATTCAACATTATCATGTGAGGCTTCTATGAACAACTATATGCCACCAAGCTAGAGAACCTGGAAGAAACGGACAATTTCTAGATACTTACGAACTTCCAAATTTAAGTAAAGAGGAACCAGATAGCATGAAAAGGCCCATCACAGCTAACGTAATTGAAACAGTTATCAAAAATAAATGTCCTGGACCAGATGGTTTTACAAATGGTCCTACAAAACCTTCAAAGAAGACCTAATACCTCTACTTTTAAAAGTCTTCCAGGAGATTGAAGACACTGGAATATTCCCTTCCAGTTTCTATGAAGCCAACATCACTTTGATACCAAAAGCAGAAAGGGACACAACCGAAAAAGAAAACTACAGACCAATATCTCTGATGAACACAGATGCTAAAATATTGGACCTGACATGTGCATCTCTCAGATAAGTGACAATTTGGCTACCTATGCACTATGGCCTTCTCTTCTGCTTGTGAAGAGATCTCCAAAAGCCTCTGCCCTTTCTTCACGAGACTGTTTCGCTGTTTCTGGAACATTTATCTCTGGACCACTCTGTGGTTTCCGCCCAACGCCAGCCCGCAGGAGCCGACTTTCCGCTGCGTGGCGCGGGACATTGGGCGCAGGCTCCCTCCACACTGCTCAGCCGCTGGGAACAGGGCAGCAGACATGGCAGGCAAAGCTGCAGCCTCTCATGGCCGAGCACCTTGGCCCGCCCGCCCTCCTGCACGGCTGCCCCGCCTGCCCTCCTGCTATGAAGTCTGGACAGATCCCAGACCACCCGGACACTGCGGCCTCCCTGCCAAAACTGGGCCCCCTGGCCGAGATCCTCAACTCGGCTCTGAAGTCAGAAGAGCTAGAATACACAGAGATTCGTCCAGAGATCGCAACCTACAATTCCTAGAAGTGGAGCTGCATGGATGGTGACCCCCCCAACAACTAAGACAGTACAGATCTAAATTCGTGTTTAAAATGACATGTCTTCGTAACAAAAGTTTCTCTCCTTGTGTACTGAAGACCATGTGTATGTGTGTGTTTAAAGTTTGGTACCATTAACTTTAAGGTTAAAAATGTAACTTTAAGGCTAAATTCTTACTAGGCAAAGTTAAATGAAAAAGGTTTTCAACTTAATTCTCCTAAAGATAAAATTAACTTACATTTAAAGTCTGAGGTAAAAATTAGTTAAATATCAATATATTTTAACTAAGTTGGTCCAAAAAAAAAACCTGCGCACACTTAGGGTGTGTCTCCATCTTGAATGGGTATAACAAAAGGTTAAAAAGACGTTGTTGATATGTAAAAGTCTCAAATTCCTTCTCAATTAGAAACATTAGATTGCGCTATGGTTATGCTAATAATTCTCATGCCTGAGGCTTTTTTCCTTCTATGGTTCATGTTTGCCTTTCCACATTTATTGTTTGAACTTTAAATAGCCTTGGAATCATGCTGGAAGGGACTTCCAATTGTGATAGAGTTATCAATTGTGGTAAACTTCTAACCTGCTACAAGTTTTGTTTCATAAGTAGGTGAATTGCAGCTGTCAAGTTCTTTATAGAAAAGCAGAATTCCGATGGCTGACATTCCCCACTGAGACAGATGTACCACAATTCACCCCTTGGCAATTCTTCAGTGGACATCTGCTTTGGACTGGCACTTCTATCAGACTCACTGGTACACCCTTGGACACTTTGCACAAAACTAACAGCTTCCCTTTATGCTGCTGGGTTTCTCAAAGACTGACTGTAGCCAGCTGCCTTGAGACTCTAGGCCTCACCCTCCCCCCATGCTATAAAATGGTCGTTGAGGCAAGTAACAGCCCCCAGAGGCAAAAGAAGCCCCCAGAGACAGGAAATGTTTTATTTTTAGCTGATAAAGTTTTGCCCACAGAGGCAAAAACGCCCCCCTCAGGCCTTCCCTTGGCAGCACACTGGTTCTTGTTACTCGCTTATATGTTTCTCCATGTTTGTGCCAGTTTCTTTTTTTGAAAATGCCTGTATGATATAGGTTTCTGTTCACCCCACACCCCTGATACTGTGGTCATTTAGTTAAAAAAAAAAAGGGGGGGTAATATGTTGGTATTCTTCATGTTGGTTTGGTCCCCTTTCCCCTACCTCTGAGAGATTTGGTTTGGCCCCTGCTAGTTTTGCCCTTCTTTCTCCCCGCCCCCTATGCTAAGGAGGTCCAGAGTCCCAGCAGCAGCCGCTGAAGGAGAATGATGGGGAAGCACATGGTGTGGTGATCTGCCCGCTCGTGAATAAAGATTAAATTGCAGCTTCTCAGCCCAGCCGTGTGTCCTCGAGTCTCTGTCTCTGTCTACCGCCGCGAAGCTAGCCTGGCCTGCTGGAGCCCCGAACCTTAACAACAAAACCTAACCAAAGAAGTGAAAGACTTGTGTGCTGAAAATTATGACTCACTACTCAAGGAAACTTTAAAAGACACAAAGAAGTGGAACTATATTCCATGTTCATGGGTTAGAAGAATTAACATCATCAAAATGAATATACTAACCAGATACATATACAAATTACTGCTATCCCCATCAAGATAACAACCATATTCTTTAAGAGAATAGAACAAATGCTATAAATGTTTATCTGGTACCAGAAAAGACCTAGAATTGTGTATGAAAACTGCTTGGTACTGGAACATGAATGGGTACACTGGCCAGTGGAATATAATTGAGAGCCCAGAAGTAAGCCCCCACACCTATGGACATCTAATCTTTGACAAAGGTGCCCAGACTATTAAATGGGGGAAGCAGAGTCTCTTCAACAAATGGTGTTGGAAAAAATGGGTTGAAACATGCAGAAGAATGAAACTGAACCACTGTATTTCACCAAATACAAAATAAATTCCAGGTGGATCAAGGACTTGGATGTTAGACCACAAACTATCAGATACTTAGAGGAAAATATTGGCAGAATTCTTTTCCGCATAAATTTTAAAGACATCTTCAATGAAACGAATCCAATTACAAAGAAGACTAAGGCAAGCATAAACCTACGGGACTACATCAAATTAAAAAGCTTCTGCACAGCAAAAGAAACCACTACCCAAACCAAGAGGCCCCTCACAGAATGGGAGATCTTTACATGACATACAGCAGACAAGAGGCTAATAACCAGAATATATAAAGAACTTGCAAATCTCAACAACAAGAAAAAAAAACCCATCCAAAAATGGGGAGAGGACATGGACAGAATATTCACCACAGAAGAGATCCAAAAGGCCGAGAAACACAAGAAAACCAAGTCTTTGATTGTCAGAGAAATGCTAATGAAGACAACAATGAGATACCCACTTTATTCCTGTGAGAATGTCACACATCAGAAAAGGTAACAGCAGCAAATGCTGGAGAGGCTGTGGAGTCAAAGGAACCCTCCTGCACTGCTGGTGGGAATTTAAATTGGTCCAACATCTGTGGAGAACAGTCTGGAGAACTCTCAGAAGGCTAGAAATGGACCTATGCTATGATCCTGCAGTTTATCTCCTGGGGATAGATCCTAAGGAACCCAACACACCCATCCAAAAAGATCTGTGTACACATATGTTCTTGGCAGCACAATTTTTAACAGCCAAAACCTGGAAGCAACACAGGTGTCCAACAACAAATGAGTGGCTGAGCAAGTTGTGGTATATATACACAATGGAATACTACTCAGGTATAAAAAATGGTGACTTCACCATTTTCAGCTGATCTTGGATGGACCTTGAAAAATTCATGTTAAGTGATATGTCAGAAACAGAAGGATGAATATGGGATGATCTCACTCTCAGGCAGAAGTTGAAAAACAAGATCAGAACAGAAAACACAAGTAGAACCTGAACTGGAATTGGCGTATAGCACCAAAGTAAAAGACTCTGGCATGGGGGGGGGGGAAATACAGGTCAAAGAAGGATGACAGAGGACCTAGTGGGGGTTGTACTGTTATATGGAAAAGTGAGAAATATTATGCATGTACAAACTATTGTATTTACTGTCGAATATAAAACATTAATTCCCCAACAAAGAAATTAAAGAAAGAAATGAAAAGAGTTCAAACAGTCCTTGGCTCCCTATCTGACTCAGCAGTTTTGCACCCCTGGCAATGAACTCAGATGGCCATTCACTTCCTGAACAAGGCCCCTAGGGAGACCCAGAGCTTTGCTGTCTCAACAGCTGACTGATAACTAAAGACACATTTAGTTAGTTGCTTGCTTGATCATTTCCTTAATTCTGTGCTCCCTGTTTTAAGAAGACAGCTATATTTCAATTACTAAAAATTCCATCCTCATTTGGCTTGTGCCCAATAGATCTAGGGGCACAACTTCATTGTTCATTCTTGACCCCATCAGCTTCATGTGCACACACACATGAACCAGTGTAGCCCCTATGGAAAACAGTATGTAGAGTCCTTAAATAAAAATGGAAATGCCTTATGCTCCAGCAATACTACTCCTAGGCATATATCTAAAGTACATGAGAAAGGTATTTTCAAAGGATTAATAAATCCTATGTCCATAGCTGCATTATTCACAATAGTCAAAATCCAGAAGCAGCTTAAATGTTCATTGACAGATGACTGGATAAAGGAACTATGGAGTATATATGTTCAATGCAATACTACTCTGATTTAAAAAGATGACATAGTATTGTTTGGGGAAAAATGGATGGAACTGGAAGGTATTATACTTAGCAAAATATGTCAAGAGATAAAAGACAACTACTGGATACTTTCACTCATAGGTGGAATTTAAAGAACTGATACACATGAACTTAAAAAAAAAGTATTCAAAATATCTCAGAGTTTATGAGAACTATATCCACTATTAAAAAGACAGAAGGTAGAAGGGAGGGGAGGGGAAGGCATGGGCCTCTGGCAGTGGATGTGCTTAATCGCATACATGTATGTGGGTGTGAAAACACATCCTAGAATCTCACATTCTGTTTGTGCAAACCACTGTTAAATCATGAGTAATGGCTAAATTTTAAAACCCTCTCCCAATAATCTTTAACTTTATAGACTTTTTGGCATATATTATCCTGTTAGCTACAAGTGAAAGGAGAAAGATCCATGTTCCCAGTGGTACTCTGAAAATACTGCATATTGTGTTTAGGAGATAGCTCACTTGGTAAAGCACACACCTTTCCATGTGCAAGGACCTGGGTTCTAGCCCTGCACCACACAAAAGGCCTTCTTCAGGAGTAGTGGGACAGTGCTGTGGTGCTGCTTCTAATTTCCCTCTCACCTTCTATCTTACGAAATTCTGCTGGGAGTGGTGGGACTGTGCTGGCCTGGAACCTCACCAATAAGCCTGGTGGAAAGAACCCCTGCATACCTGAGGAACCCTGAGATCAGTCTGCAATTACATAGCTTTGAGAGCCATTTCATCTCAGGGAGCACACAGACTTGAAAGCCTCATTCTTAAAGGGAAATGCCTGAGTGTGGCAAACGACAGCATATGATCCGGCTGACCTCACTACAATAGTCTTTAGTCTAAAGGTCTGCTTACAGAAATATAAATCCACTTGGCTTTACATAATAACGACCTTGTTTCTTTTACTACCTTCTAATTCCACAGTGATTTGAGGTTGCTGTGTCTTCCAGATGCTGCGTTTATGAGAGTATAAGCAAAGGAAAACAGGTTGTGAAGTGATTCTAAGTATCGTCCACTCTGCACTGAGAGCTCACAATGTAAATGAAATACACACAAGGTGAAGTGAATGACAATTTACAGCTGAGCCCAAAGTAGAATTAGAAGTAACAGGTTAGAAATCAAAAGGTCTGTATAAATTCTTGGGTCTGTGCCACTGCTAATTTACTGATTTAGGGACGGGGGAGAGAGTCTTTTAACCTTGAGGTGCTTTGATGTCACAAAATGGCTTTCATGTGTATATTTAATGGTTTAGTGACAATTTATTTAAGGTCTCTCTAGGTTCTGGAGCAAAGACTCTGCCCTGTCCCAGAGAAGTTGATTGATTCTTTCTTTCTTCCTTTCTTCCTTTCTTCCTTCCTTTCTTCCTTCCTTCCTTCCTTCCTTCCTTCCTTTTTAATAGATAGCTTTAACAATTTTTTTAATTATCTTTATTTATTGGCTAGAGATAGCCAGAAATCTTGGGGGGAGGGGGAGATAGGGAGAGAGACAGAGAAACACCTGCAGCCCTGCTTCCCCACTTGCAAAGCTTTCCTTCTGCAGGTGGGGACCAGGGTTTCAAACCTGGGTCCCTTGTACATTGTAACATGTGCACTCAACCAGGTGTGCCATCACCCGGTCCCTAAGTTTATTTTTTCTTTTTAATATTTTATTTGTTAGCTACAGAAATAGAGAAGAAAGGGGGTGACAGAGGAGGAGAGAGACACCTGTGGCAAAGCTTCACCACTTGTGAAACATTCCCCCTACAGGTGGGGACTGGGGGCTTGAACCTGGTTCCTTGAGCATTATAACATGTGTACTCAAGCAGGTGTACCACTGCCCAGCCCCCAAAAGTCTGAGCTCTGCCAGAGGCTGAAAGTGCGTCCGGTGGCTCTCAGTATTCTCTCTACTGTTGAGCATCTCACCATGGCCGGGCCCCATCAGTATAGAGGTTCACTGTGGGTGTGTTCTCACTATGTCCTGTCCACCGTGGAAAACGGAAAGGAAGGAAGGGAGGAAAGAAGGAAGGAGGGAAGGGAGGAAAGAAGAAAACCGCTCTAGGAAACACCCAGCATGTCCTCCATTTGCCCCAGGACTCACACTCAGCATCTGTGAATGGTTGTTCCACAAGCTCTAAGGGCAGCTCCACAGGCAGCTCATACAGTACAGGAAAAATGAAGACCCGAGTGAAGTAAAATGAAGAGCAGGCAGTGCAGCATGTTACTGTTATCATTTACATGCTGTTTCTCCAAGGGTGCTACCAGAGAACCCGAAGGTAACAGAAGAAATATTGTGATTTTACTTTCTGATTTGTGAAATCTGTAGAGACACGCTGCTTTTGTGCAGTTTTTCACAGCAATATTACGGCAGCGCAGAACCAAGAAATCAAAATCCAAGAAAACTAAACAACTTGTCTGGTGAGTAGCAGAGGCAGCAATTCAAACTCAATTCTCTGATCTTAATACCATAATGAGAAAGAAGCCTCTCTATATAGTTGGTAGCACACACTACCATTGTGTAGTCCCTCTCTCTCTCTCTTTCCCTGTCTCCCTCCCTCCCTCCCTCTCTCTTGGACAGAGAAGTCCTGAAAAAACTTCAAGAAAATAAGCAGACTAAATGTGAAAAATAAAATTATACATTCCCATTTGTATGGTACAATAATGTGGCTCTTAACTGATGTTATTTGCAAATACGGTATTCTGGATAAGACTTCAAAGTGTTTTTATAATAATTGTTTAAAGAGAAAAAATAAACAATCCATTAGACAGAGCACAAAGAACATGCTTTACACGGCTGAAGAACATTTGCAGTTCCCCCACACAGTCCTGATGACGCCGCAGCACGTGAAGGCTTAAGCCAAAGAGTTCGAAGCTCAGTGGTTAGCCTGCTTCTCCTCACTAGCTGTCATTTCCAGTTCAGTCACTGGTGTCGCTGGTTCTGTTTGGCTTTAACTCACTGACATGAACTCAGCTCTCTCTACCCCCTGCTGATGAGAACTCTCTGCTTTTCTAGTCTATGAAGGCACTTAAGGTTAAGAAGGGAAACCAGAAAATAAACTTTGTAAAGTGCTCAAAAAAATATGTATTCATTTTTTAAAAAAAAACTTAAGAGCTTTATCGAGTATTGGCTCACAGTACAGTCTTTCTTTCTTCACCACTCTTGTCACCAAAGGTCTGTGCTCCCACTACACCCCTATAGATAACCACCATAGTTCTTCCAGTCTTGAAAATAGGTTGAAATTTTGTTTTTTTTACATTTGTATATTCAATTGTCTATATTCTGATATGAATGAAACCATTCTGCAGTTGCCCTTTGCCTCCTTACTTGCTTCACTAAGCATAATCTTCTCAAATCCCACCCACGTTACTCCAAAGAGGACAATACCGTCTTTTTATTGCCTAGTAGTACTCCACTGAGTACATGCCCCTTAACTTTTTATACAGTTGTTGGTCTGCTTCTAAATTCTGCTTCTAAGACCCCTTCTGTTGCATTGCTTGACACTGTGGTCTATTTACATAATCATTGTTTTCATTGGTTTAATCCTCACTGGTTCGTATGCTTTTTCCTTCTCCCCACCCCCTATCCTATGTACTTTCTCTTCCTGACACTTCCGCCTCAGGAGATATAAAAGGACAGGATTTTCTAATGAAGAGAGATTAGATTGTTGAACTGCTTCCCCGCTTGTCAATAAAGATTGAACTGCATCCAGCTCAGCCATGAGTCCCTGGTCATCTCTCTCCCGCCCACAAAGCTAGCCCGGCATCTGGCGCCCCAAAATGGGACCGGCATATGGCACCAACGTGGGGCCTAACCCATCCATCCCCCAGATAAGTAAACTCGCTTGGCTACCCAACCGCCATGGGTTGCCTTTCTACTTATGAAGAGGTTTCCCAAAGCCTCTACTCTTTCTTCATGAGACAGTTTCTCTGTCTCTGGAACATTTTGCTCTGGGCCACACTTTGGTCCCCTGACCGGGAACTTTGGTTCCTTATGACCGTGATCGTAGAGCTTGGGAGATGCACGGAGATTTCCCCTGGGACTTTCTGGACTCCCTTTCCCATGTTTCCTGAGAAGGACTATTCTAGCTTGAAGAGCATTCTTCAGTACCCTGGCAGTCCCCAAGAATGGAGACACGTGGTTAGTTCTACCCTCCTGATTCGATTCTTTCTTCGATGGGAAGACATTTTTAAAAATGGGTGCCTGCAGCAATTCGATGCCGGGCTAGCTTCGCGGGCGGGAGAGAGACAACCAGGTACTCATGGCTGAGCTGGACGCAGTTCAATCTTTATGACTCTATGAATCTGTCCATCTTTCTAAGTTGTTGAATTCATTTTCATACAGATGTCTGATGATCCTGCATGATCTTTTGTATCTCGGACTCATCTGTTGTAGTACCTATTTTAATATCTCCTCTTTCAATTCTGAGTGATTTTACCATAGCTTTCTCTTTTTTTCTTAATGAGTGTAGCCAATGGTTTATATTTTTTATTTATCCTTTCAACGAACCAGCTCTTGGTTCCATTAATCATCTGATGCTCTTCTTGTTGTCTAATTCACTGATTTCTGCCCTGATTTTAACTAGTTTCTGTTTCCTGCTGACCTTTGGATCTCTTTTTTGTTGTTTCTTGTTGGTTTGTTAGATGGCTTATTAGTGATTTCTCCTCTTGATTAATGTGGGCCTGTATTCCTATAAACTTCCCTTTGAAGACTGCTTTTGCTTTGTCCCACAGGATCTGATAACCAGTTTCTTCATTTTCATTAATATCAAAGAAATTCTTAATTTTCTTTTTTGATTTCTTCAATGACCCACATGCTATTCAAAAGCATGTTTTCTAGTCTCCAGACATTGGGGAACTTTCTTTTCTTTTTGTGGTTGATTTCTAGCATTACACCATCATGGTCTGAGCAGATGTATTTTATGATTTTAATATCTGCATATTTGTTGAGGGTGTCTTTGTGACCCAGCATATATGGTCATTCCTTGTGAATGATCCATGTGTATCTGAGAAGAATGTGTATTCACTTCATTTGGGATGGAAATTTCTGTATGTATCTGTTAGGTCCATTTCACCTATAGTTTCATTTAAAACTATTTCCCTGTTGTAGTCCAGGAAGTGGCACAGTGATAAAGCTTTGGACTCTCAAACATGAGGTCCTGGGTTTGATCCCTGGCAGCACATGTGCCAGAGTGATGTCTGGTTCTTTCTCCTCCTATCTTTCTCATTAATAAATAAATTAAATAAATAAAAATAAAAATCTATTTCCGTTGGTTTTTTTGTTCAGATCATCAAGCTCTTGCTATGAGTGGTGTGTTAAGATCTTCTACTCTTATTGCATTATTGTTAATATCTCCCTTAAGTACAGTGAGTACTTGTTTTATATATTTGGGTACACTTAAATTTGGAGCATATATATTTATAGTGGGTTGGTTATGTCTTCTTGTTGGACTGATCCTTTGACCATTATATAGTGTCCCTCTATGTCTCTACCTATTTTCTTTACCTGAAAGTGTATTTTATCTGAGAACAGAATTGCTGTTCCTGCCCTTTTTTTCTGCATTGCTGGCTTGGAATGTCTTGCTCCATTCTCTTACATTAGGTTTCCATTTATCTTTTCTTTGAATGCATGTTTCTGGGAGACAGATAGTAAATGGATGATGTTCCTTAATCCATTTAGCTGCTTTGAGTCTTTTGACAGGTAAATTTAGGCCATTTACATTTAGGGTGATTGATATAAATGGTTTAAGTACATCCATTCTGGTTTTTGTTTTAAGGTTGTTTAGGTTGTTGATTCTTTTCTCGTTTGCTTCTGTCATTTTGTATGGATGGGTTTCTATGGTGATTTCCTCACTAACTCTGCTTGTACTTCCTGTAAATCTCAGTTCCTTGTTTTGTATTGTGGTTACTATAACTAACCAGTAACTAAAATATTGCAGCTTAAAAAGATTTTTTTGAAGTCTTAGACTAACTAGTATTTGATAATACTGTTTTATTCATTAATTCCCTCCCCTTTCCTATTTTGTTATTCTTTCTTGTTTCTATTGTGTTGTTAGTTCTAGTCTACTGCTATTTACACCTCACTTAAAATGTGTTATCTTCTGCTTCTTTTCAGTAATTCCTGTAAGGTAGGATTGGTGGTGGCAAATTTCTTTAGCTACTGAATATTTTTAAAAGACTTATTTCTACCTTGTATTTGAAGGTCAACTTTGCAAGATAGAGTGAGTATATGCAGCTGGCAGTTCTTATCTTTTAGTATTTTAAATATGTCATTCTACTCTCTCCTAGCTTCTCGGGTTTGTGAAGAGAAATATAATGAGAACCTGATAACTTTACCTTTGTATGTCACTTCTTTCCTTTCTCTAGCAGCCTGCAAAATTCTTTCCTGTCCTGAAGTTTTGGTAGTTTTGCTATGACATATGTTGGTGTTGGTATTTAGGTATCTAGGTGTACATTCTGCTTCTTCTACAAGTTTATATTCAGAGGATTGCCTAGGTGAGGGCATTTTTCGGCTATTAATTTCCCTGAATATATAGCCTCTGCCCCCTTCCCCCTTACCTCTCCCTCAGGAATTCCAGTCTTACATTTGACCTTTTGCTGGAGTCTGCTATTTCACAGAGGGTTGCTTCATTCTTTCTAATCTTTCTTCTCCATCATCTTTAAATTAAAAGAGTGAGCTAGTTATATCTCCTAGTTTAGATATTCTTTCCACTGGCTGAGCGAGTCTACTTCCAAGGCCTGATACTTAAGTTTGTACTTTACTCAAGGTGTCTTTCACACGCTGAGATTCTATTTGAAGTTTTTCTTTTGTGCTTTCTAACTGCTTAGTGCATTCTGTTTGAAGTTCTCTCATGTTTTCTAATTCTTGGAGAACTCTGTTTGGAGTTCTTCTTTTGTGTTTCCTAACTCCTTAGTAAAATAGTCTTTCAACTTCTGAGTATGCTTCTCAATATTGTGATTAGACCTTGAAGAGACTTCATAATGAGTTTTCGTTAGTCTTTCTCTGGTCATACCAGTATATCTAGAATTTCCTAGAGCCTTTTTTTTTTTTCCTTCTTCTTCATTTCTGTCTCTTTGAGTTATGATGTTTGTTTTTGCTAATTCTCTGTTGTTTGAGCATTCATTGTGCTGGTTATTGCTGAGTCAATAGGTGATGCTATTATTATAATTACTGGATTTCACTCTGTTTATATATTAGGTGGTAGTGGGGGATTGGGAGCTGGGCTTATGTTTCTTGTTATTCTCTTGAGTTTTATACTCTCTATCTTCTCTACAGAGTTTCAGTCTGAATTCAGGCCACGGGGTGGCAGTTTGAAGAAGCAGGGCTCAGTTTACCATTTGGTTGTCAGCTGCTGCCTTTTAACCTTTTAACTGCCAGCTGCTGCAAATTACCTTTTCTTCTGCCTTAGTTTGGGGGGCAGACCAGACTGGCCAGGCAAATCCCTTGTTACTGTGGTGTGACCAATTCAGCAGATTTTCATTCCCAAGATCATGGGCCAAAACTCAAAGGTTACCCCCTCTCCCAGTTAGCACCATGAGCATCCTTGACTCATGTTGCTCACAGGCAAAATGGTGCTGTCTATTGCTGGAGCTCCCAGCCTCCACATGCTTGGCTTCAACCCTGTGCCCTTCTCACCTCATCCACACACACCAGCACCCACCTGAGAGGCCTTGATGCATGTGGATGTCCCAGCTGCAGTTTAGTAAGGTTTATGGATTTGATGTTTGTCAATATTTGTTGTTTTGGGGGAAGAGTCTTTGCTGCATACTGTTAGTCCATAGCCATGCCTCCCAGAATTCCCATACCCACGTTCGTAAACACACATGCATAAAACTCAGTTGTCACACATACACTCTTCTCTGAGTATCAAACGGGTCTTCTCAATGTTTCCATCACTTCTTCTAGTACCATCAGATAAGCATGAATACAATGACATGAACTCGAGAACAAACATGGAAAATACAAAGACAAGATCATAAAATCTGGAGTTATGTTACTTTATGTTGGCATGAGGCTTTGTGTTATAAGAGTATTTTGTCATCACTGGGGCTTCATTGTTCTAGGCTAACTTTTTGTAGAAAGGAGAGAGATTGAGAATGGGAGAGTGTTTGTGTTGACTCAGAACACAGCACAGGACTGCTCTGTTGTCTTAGTGTTGCCCATACAGTGTACCAGCGGCATGAAACTGGGCCACAGGTCAGGTGAAGCAGGCACCTTCCTAGCTGAGCTCTCTAGGCGGCTGCTGGAGTCATATGTCTTTAGTCTTGGCCTCAGTTTGGCTTTGATTCTGAATATATTAGCTAATTAGATATGCTCCCAATTGTCTTTCTCTGTAAAGACAAAAAGAAGTAACACCCACATACCATACTTTGGTGAAGTGAGTGCTTTAAATGATATAAAGCACTATAAAAATACTTTCTCACATCAAAAAAAGCTCCAATACAAGATAGATATCTCAGAGATAGAGGCCAGGGCTTGCAAGCTGAGGCCCCTATTCAATCTACATATGCCAGAGCTGAGTGGTGCTCTGGCCTCTCACAGTCTCCCTCTCATTAAACAGTTCCAATATAAAGATAGCTCCACCCTTCATTTCTACACATGCACAGATGATAAAAGAGTGCACAAATAAAAAATAGGTTTCTATCCTTCATGAAGTCTGTATTTTAAATTTGTAGCCTTGCTTCATGCAGGGAAGCACTAAAATTTGAATTCCCAACTAAGTAGAGAATGAATTTTATTAATAAAAAAGTCTTAAAAAGGAAAAATTTCATAAAATTTTGCACCAACTGATGAGCTTTTTAGTAACAAGAAGGGGTGTATGGACATTTAGGCTTTCCCGTATTTATCTATTCCTCGGTTACAAAAGTGACTCATTTATTTCCATAGAAACTACTTAAAGCAACAAAAATGAACCCAAACTGCTCGGCAACCTTTTGCTCAGAAGCATAGAAGAGACAACTGACTGAAACTGACTGACATCATGGTTCTGAGAAACAGGCTTACAGGGAGGGCACCAGAGTCCCCTGCTGTCCACTCCCAAATGCCCTTCCCAATCATTCTTTATCTTTACAGTCCCCCCTGCTATGCTCACTGATTAGAGAGCCTACTAGGGAGGAGCTCTTACAGTGGGAAGTGCAGGGTGGGAGTAGAAAGCTACTAAGGAGAAATCTATCTACTGACTGTGCTGAGCCAATCATACAGCTGTGGGAAGAGTAGGGCTAAAGGGAGTTCAGGACTGAACTAAGTTACGTAGTTAATTTTCTGGAAATCATCCTCTAGTAACAGAACCCACGTTTTCCTAGTGAGAAAAGCATTCCACTGCCCCTCTTCTAGTTGGTTGTTCTGTTGGACCCATCTAGCCAGGCTGTGTCTACCAGCTACAGCAGTATTGGTGGAGGTGTGGGCTGTCTGTGAACCAAGTTTAGCCCAAGAGGAATCAATTAGGGGATTTTAAAAGAAATGCTGAAAGCAGAACATCTCTTTGTAATGGAGGGTTGGTAGCTATCTCCTCACCATAAGAGACCTGCATGAGAACAGAGTCAGAGCAAAGTCAAGTGTTGGAGAGAATAGAACTGAGTTCTAATGACCTAGCTTAACAGCTTGACTTTCTAGAAACCAAGCTTAGAACTTTCCAGTTCTGTGGGCCAATGAATATCCATGGGTGCCCAAGCTGCCCTTTGTGTTGAATTTCTGTCATCAGTAGCCAGAAGTCACATCTTAAGACAGAGACACTGAGGGAGTCAGGCAGTGGCGCAGTGGGTTTAGCGCATGTGGCACAAAGCGCAAGGACAGGCGTAAGGATCCCGGTTCGAGCCCCCGGCTCCCCACCTGCAGGGGAGTCGCATCACAGGCAGTGAAGCAGGTCTGCAGGTGTCTATCTTTCTCTCCCCAGCTCTGTCTTCCCCTCCTCTCTCCATTTCTCTCTGTCCTATCCAACAACGAACAACATCAACAATGGCAATAATAATAACCACAACAAGGCTACAACAACAAGGGCAACAAAAGGGGGAAAAAAATGACCTCCAGGAGCGGTGGATTGCTGGTGCAGGCACCGAGCCCAGCAATAACCCTGGAGGAAAAAAAAAAAAGACAGAGACACTGAATACTTATTAGAGATTCAAGGCCAGGTCTGGGGACTAAGAAATTATCACTACAATAAACCATGTAGAGACATGTGTTGCATGTACAAACTATTGTATTTACTGTTGAATATAAAACATTAATTCCCCAATAAAGAAAAAACATGTGTTGTGGATTAAATCACATGCAATCAACTTCTAAAGCCAAGAAACCATGATCTTGTTTCACTCTGTAATGAAGGATGCTCTCCTGCAAAGCTGAGGTGAGACATCTGAGACATTCATGCTGAGGTCTGAAGTGGCTGAGCACACTGCTCTGAGCAACAGGCCTGCGAGGGTCCTAATGCTGAGAAGAAGTGGCAACTACACAACAGTCCCTCTGCCAGCTGCAGGAAGTCTACAATTAACCAGACACATAAGTCTTCAGCATTAGGAAAGCCACCTGGCCTAAGTCTGCCACTAGTCAGTGGCCTCTAAAAGAGGATGGAGAAGGTGAAAACTGAAAGAGTCTTTCTCCATAGGCCATGTCATTTCTTGGACAGATGCAAAAGCTCATCTAAAGGAGAACCTCCCATTCTCATTTCAATGACTTCTTTGGAAATCGTCAGAAATAACTAAGGCAGGACTCAAGCCGGAACCTGGGGTCTGAGGCAGCTGGTAAATGAAACTATTCCACATGGAATATGACAGCTTACATGGCAGGCATGAGTCTGCTTCTCAGTGTGTTCGTTTGCTGTGAAGACACATTTGCCGAGTTGCACAAAGACAGCACTTTGCTGTGCGTTCTGTATGTGCCCAGTCAAATGCTCCTCCAGACTGAGCACATTACATTTGCAAGGGCAGATTTTTCTAGGTCTCACTGAAAACATGAACCAAGACAAATAAGCAGAAAAAAAAAAACTCTTTCTGACAATTTCAAATTCTGCCCATGGGATATTGCTCAGTGAAAAATCTCCAGTTGTTTTTTTAGGTAAGGCATTGGTTCTGCTGTTTCTCCTTTGAAAGTCACCTATTTATCATTCACAGATGACATCAGAAAACAGTTTTGAAGACTCTCCCGATAAGGCTATTGTGTTAACCGTGCAAGCAGACTACACACTAGGAGAAAAAAAAATGTGTAAAAAGAACACCCACATGAATATTTACCTTCCACCGCTCTTTTGAAGAAGACTTTGCAGCTGCCACAGGTGACCACCCCATAGTGACATCCTGAAGCCTCATCCCCACACACCAAACATATTTTGGAAGGTCTTGAGGATCCAGCGGAAACACTTCGTAAAGAAGAGCTGGGGAGAGAAATCAAGATTTCAGTAACTGCACAGTGCAACTTAGCCCAGAACATCAACAAGCCCAGCCCGTAACTGAACGCCGCTGCAGCAGGGAAGGTGTGGATGATGTGGCTTAGAAACTGAAGGTGGATCCTGTCACTGGAGAGGTGACAGCAGGCATCATGTGCAGCAAAGCTTCTTCTCAGCACTAAGAAATAAGAGGCACCCAGTTTGAGCCCCCGGCTCCCCACCTGCAGGGGAGTCGTTTCACAGGTGGTGAAGCAGGTCTGCAGGTGTCTATCTTTCTCTCCCCCACTGCCTCTCTCCTCTCTCAATTTCTCTCTGTTCTATCCAATGACAGCAGCAATAACAACAACAACAACAACAACAACAACCACAACAGTGATAAAAAATAACAAGGGCAACAAAAGGGGAAAAAATGGTCTCCAGGAGCAGTGGATTCATAGTGCAGGCACTGAGCCCCAGCAATAACCCTGGAAGCCAAAAAAAGAAAGAAAAGAAAGAAAAGAAAAGAAAAGAAATAAGAAGCACATGCAAGCCATTCTCCCTTTCCCTAGTTGATTGTGACTCTTTTTTTTCCTCCAGGGTTATCGATGGTGCTTGGTTCCTGCACTACGAATCCACTGCTCTTGCAGGCTATTTTTTTCCTTTTGTTGCCCTTATTGTTTATAGTTGTTGCTATTATTATTGTCGTTATTGCTGTCATTGTTGTTGGGTTAGACAGAGAGAAATCAAGAGAGGAGGGGAAGACATAAGGGGAGAGAAAGATAGACACCTGCAGACCTGCTTCACCTCTGTGAAGTGACCTCCTACAGGCAGGGAGCGGGGGTGGGGGGAATCAAACCGGACTCCTTACACAAAACCGGAATCCTTACACCAGTCCTTGCACTTCGCACCACATGCGCTTAACCTGGTGCACTACTGCCCGGCCCTCTTATTGTGAGTTTTTAATAGAAAGCATCGAAATCGGTATTCTCCGCACTTAAGGCAAACAGGGAGGGGAAGAAACCTGAGCCAAATCATCACAGAAGAATTCTAGGCATCAGTGAGCTATTAAAATACTTCTCAACTCTGTCTTCGCCCAGACTCAGATTAATTACCTCAATTATGCTGGATTAAAAACAAAAACCCTCCTTACCAAAGCAGTGCACTAAAAAGGTCTCCACTGACAGCAGTTTTATCATACGGAACTTGCAGATTTTCTCTGTTACCTTACCAAGTATGTTCAGATTTCTTAATTTTGCTTACTCATTTAATAAACTAGGTATTTTTAATCATGTGAAACCGAAGGATTACAGGCAGTAGTTTGTTTTGAGCTAAATAAACCCACTTAAAGAATAATCTGGTTGAATACTTCGTTTTAATTTCAGGTAGAGACATAAAAGGAGAGATAGGAGAGACATCACAGCACTGCTCTCTTGTGCATGAAGCTCCCATGAAGTGGCCGGAACTCATGTTCTGGTGATGTACTCTCCTGTCCTGTCCCTGCATGAATACTGTCACGAAGGGGAAATGTTCTCAAGCTAAGTGTCGCTGGGCTGGCTAATGACATAATCCTATAGTCCAGCAACAAATGTATGCTGAGCATCACAGAAGCAAAACTTTTCCTTTATTCTCACACATCTGTAGTCATGTGGAGAGACTGAATTGCAAAATTACCTGCCTGCAGGTCCTGTGAAAGTTACTGTAGAAGTAACTAGAAAACACCCTGTCTCTGTCTTCAGAGTAGGAGCACATGAGCTCTCATGGTCAGTGGCAGCACACTGTGGGGTCAGAGCCCTGCAGAGCAGGCAGGGTTACATCCCATGAGGTGACAGCTGACCCAGCAAGGGGCAGAGAAAGAACGCACAACAGCTTGGGGAAATGCAAACTTGTCACATTCAGAAAACCGTGAGATGTCTTTCATGAAACAGTGGTTCTGTGGGGACAACGATTCCAAGAAAACATACCAAAAAAGGCTTGAATGGCTACATGGTGGTGATGATTTCTATTTTCAAATTAACAAAGGCAAGATTATTTGTACCTTGGTAATTGAAAAAAAAAAATGACTTAAAATACTTGAACTACTATCACCAAAAAGCAGTGTAGGAACCAAGATTGGCAAGACGCACAGAGCACAGCAGACTGACTTTCTAGAAAAATGGCTTCTTAAATCAGGGTCTGAAAGCATGTTCTCTAAAGTGGTTTCTTTCTCTGAGAAAAGTGCTCCTTATTATGCTTACTAGTGCCCTCTGACCTTTTTTTATAGCATTAGAAGCATTCAACTTCAGTATCATAATTCCTTCTGTATATTGGTCAGCATAAGTCCATCCACATTCTGACTCTCTTCCACTATATGGGGAAACCCAGGACTTTGTAAACATTTAGAAACATCACCATAATCATCATGAATTTGCAAAGCATTCTCACAACTGTAAGCATGTGTAGGGCTTATACTCAATGCTTCTCTGAGTCTTGGTGTCCAAACTTAAAGGACTTTTAGCTTTAGTCTCTGGAATTCTCCCCCTACCCAAAACCACTTTTGACAGCTGGTGTCCTCTTTTCTCAGTTTCCAGTATCCTCACATAACAAGGATTTCCAAATGTTTACCTCCAGACTTAGCTGTCAGTGAGACATCTCCCTTGGTGTCTTTGACAAGCACTCAATACTGACACCTCCCACACTTGGATGGTCCTTTCCTTGTCCTTCCCACAGGCATTCTCATCTCAGTGAATGCAGCAGTTATGGGGTGGACTGTGTTTGCTCCAACATCCCCACAATGAACTCCTCGTCTCCAGGACTTCAAAGTGTGATTGCATATGGGATACACTATAACAGATGTAACTGGTGAATATGAAGTCACCTTGCAGTAGAGTGTGTGTCTAGTCCACTGTGGCTTATCCACCCATTGTGATGGATAAGGACACAGGGACATGGACGGACACACACACACACACCACACAACCATGAAAATGTGAAGCTTCTGCAGACAAGTCCAAAGATGGCCAACAAGTCCCGAGAAGCTGCCAGAGATGCTTGGAAGCCATCTTCCTCAGAGTCCTAGGTGGGAGCCCACTCTGCCAGCATGTTCACCTTGGGCTCCTGGCCTTTCCAGAAGTGCTAGATGTCAAAGGCCACCTGACAAGTGGGATTTTGGTGGGACAGCCCCAGCAACTGGCACAGTGTCTTGGACTCCTGGATTCCTTTCTCTCACACCACAACTCAGGCTGCTCTGTTCTGTTCACTTTACTCGCTGGAAACGTGCTGATTCTAACTGCTTCCCACATCCTCCCCTGGTATGGAGTCCAATAAGTCAACACCTCGTGCATAAGCCCCCAGCTGATCTTCCCGGTGCTCCATGCACCCTCCTTCCCCTGGAGCCAGAAAGCTCTTCTTCGTGACTTGCAGGAAATCTCCGTAGACTTGCACACATAAGCAAACCCCCATGGCCTCAGAACCACAGCAGGCCACCCAGAGAGTGCCAACCTCCATCATGAGTTCTTTCCTCTTCACCATCACTGGCTTCTCGCAGCCCTCAAGCATGCCACAAGCTAGCACCCTAGGGCCTTTGTACTTGCTCTGCTTGCCTCTCTAGGTCTGTCCATAACTCCTGTCTCCTTTTTCAGAGTTCTATTCGAAAGGCACCTTCCCAGTCAGGTTTTTTGACTATGCTGCTGAAAATTCCCTTTCCTCAGAGCCCCCTTTATTCCTTTCCTTTCCTTCCTAGAGCCTGTCACCTCTAACATGGCTCCTTGTCTTTTGCTTCCTTATTGATTGTTTCATGCACAAGCTCACGAAGGGCTAGTCCATCTCCCCATATTCACACTGTGGGCCGGCGTGGAGAATGGCACCTGGTCCAGAGCAGCCCCCTGGCCGATTCGTGGACATGTGAGAAACACACCTCAAACAACTGGTGCTTCCACAAGTCAGTGCAGGGCATGTGCCAGCCTTTAATTCTGAAGGCCGAGTGCCCACTTGTAGGAAGCAACAGGATGGCTTTTTAACTGTCTCTGAGTGGGAAACGTTTGGAGAAGATGAAGAGTGCAGTTCGCACAGAAATAAGACACATTGTGAAATCCTAATTAAAAACAAATTTGCTTAATTACAGAATTAAAGTAAACATGAATTACTTTCCCTTCTTGCTTGCTAACAATTGACAATGACAATACAGCAAATTTGCCCTCCTCTGCCTTTGGGCTGCTCTCCATTCCTGGGTTCCCAAAGGCTGCACTAAGCTCCTCCTCTTACAATGCCTCCTCTAGTTCCCTAGCTCTTTCTCACTTTCTTTTAAAAAATATTTTATTGATTTTAATGAGAGAAAGAGGAGGAGCAGTGAGAGTGACAGAGAAGCAGAAGAGGCCATAGCAACGCTCAGCTCTAGCTTCTAGTGTGGCAGGAATTGAATGTGGACTCTTTAAGGCCTCAGGCATGAAAATCTAGTGCACAAACTACTGTGTGGTGGAGCTGGGTGGCAGCGTACCCAGTAGAGTGCACATGTTAGTTACCAAGGGTGAGGATGCAGGTGCAAGCCCTGTCTCTACCAGCAGGGGGTAAGCTCCAAGAGCACTGGAACAGCACTGCAGGCGCCTCTGTCCCCTGCCCTCCCTAGTTCTGGCTCTACCATAAAAGAAAGGGAACACATTGGCCGCCAGGAATGTCGTCCTGCACAGGCACGGAGGCCTAGCAACAGTCCTAGTGGCAAAGAAAGTAGTACTAATTCAGAGAAATAAAAACACATTACTGTCTAGCCTCCCCAGCCCGCTTTCTCGTTTTCCCTAGTTTAACCCTCGACTATCTTTTATTTCTACATTCTTGTCTTCCAGGAACTTCAAGTTACTGTCCCACCTCTCAAGCAGTGCTCTGATGAAGGACTTATTTCTATCTTACTATCTGGTTTCCAACTCTCCCCACATTCCTGATGTATGTTGTTTTGTTTTTTTTCTTTCTCTCTCTTTTATCAGTGATTTAATATTTATTCACAGAATTATAAGATAACAGGAGTATAATTCCATACTGTTTCCACCAGTTGGCTCCACTAGAAACTGTAATAGTTCTCCCAAGGCCACAGATAAGGGTTTTGGGTTGAATATATATATCCACATCTTTTCTATGGTCCTGTCTTCTCTTCCTTTTTAAAAAATTTTTAAAAATATTTATTTATTTATTTTCCCTTTTGTTGCCCTTGTTTTTTAGTTATTATTGTTGTTGATGTCTTCGTTGTTGGATAGGACAGAGAGAAATGGAGAGAGGAGGGGAAGACAGAGCTGGGGAGAGAAAGACAGACACCTGCAGACCTGCTTCACTGCCTGTGAAGCGACTCCCCTGCAGGTGGGGAGCCGGGGGCTCGAACCAGGATCCTTATGCCAGTCCTTGCACTTTGCACCATGTGAGCTTAACCTGCTGCGCTACCGCCCGACTCCCCTTCTTTTCCTTTCTAAGCCACACCAACACCTATTACTACTTCTGAATGTCCATTTATCCTCTCCCCTTCTCTTTCTGGGTCATGATGGAATTGGAATTCACAGGCCTCTGATCATCTTTCCATAACATTTCTCCCTCTCTGGGAGAATGGACCAAAACTCTTTTATGGGGTACAGAAGGTGGATGTACTTCTTTCACCTAATATTTCTGCCACTGTATTCTGTTAGCTTCTGGAAGGTCACTGCTGTCTGCCAGGCAACCCAGTCCAGACTCGTCCTGCCAAGTCCTGCTCAGTCCAGCCTTGCAAAAGCCCATGTCACCTGTAAGGGCTCTTCTCTAACTCAGCCTGTCCTCCGTCGAGTTCTTTCTATTGTGACAAATGAATTTTCCAGTTCAGATCTGACTGCATTACTCCCAGCTCAGTAATCGTCACTGTCCCTCCCTAGCCCCACCCAAACTGAGAAGCTTAGGAGGACCTTAGGTTGCATACATTCTCTCTCTCTCTCTCTCTCTCTCTCACTCACTGCCCACTCTTATGTGTTACACAGATGCCAGCATCCCCAAGGAAGGGTGGAGGGCTGAGGAAGCCACCTGCACACAGCAGTGTTTCTTTCTCCCCACTCCCTGCCCATCCTTCTGGGCCCCAGATGTTCCCAGCCCCAACCTCCATGCTCCCTTCCAGTTCAGTGTAGCCTTCTAGGAGCCTTTCCCTTCCTTCCTCCCTCACTTCTGCCCTAGTGCTGCTCTTACTCCCTGCAGGGTAAAGCCCTTGACACACACTGTCACTGTCACAGCCATTAGGGCAGTGTTAGTAGTACGTATTGAATGACTGAGCCCACACTCCTAATTTCATTACCAGTGAGCATAGATGTCCATGTGGAAGGTCAAATTAATGAGGCCAAGGTTACAGGTCCAATTTCCATGCAGTTCACTGAGCTTTGCACACAAGGCACGAAGCACCTAAGGACACAGACTAGTCTCCAAAGCACAGCCAGCTGTCTCACCAACACACGCACCACTAACACACAGGGCAGGCCACCAACTGGAGACGGGTCAGGACAACTCCAGTTCACTGTCAGTCCACTGATGAAACTGAAAGATGGCTGAGAGGTTACAGATCTGGATTTAAGAAATATATTGTAGGAGGCTGGGCAGAGGAGACCTAGTAGTGTGCACATATTACAAGGTGAAAGGAGCCAGGTTCAAAACCCTGGTCCCCACCTGCAGGGGGGAAGCTTCACAAGTGGTGAAGCAGTGCTACAGGTGTCTCTCTCTCTCTCTTTCTCACCTGTGCCTCTCAATTTCTGTCTCTATCCAAAAATTAAATAAAATTATATATATATATATATATATATATATATATATATATATATATATATATATATATATATATATATGGCCTCCAGGGTTATCGCTGGGACTCAGGGCCTGCACTACAAATCCACTGCCATGGGAGGCTGTCTTTCCCTTTTGTTGTGCTTGTTGTTTATTGTTATTGTTATTATTATCATCGTTACTGTGGTGGTTGTTGTTGGATAGGACAGAGAGAAACTGAGAGAGGAGGAGAAGGCAAAGAGGGGAGAGAGACAGACAGACACCTGCAGACCTGCTTCACTGCCCGTAAAGCAACCCCTCTGCAGGTGGGGAGCCGGAGGTTCGAACCAGAAGCCTTACGCTGGTCTGTGAGCATCATGTCATATGCACTTAACCCACTGTGCACCCTCCCAGCATCCAAAATAAAAATCATTTTAAAAAGAAACATATCTCAATGGGATGGGAAATAGCATACCAGCTAGAACACTAAACTTGCAAGCCTGAGTTTGATTCCACACCCCACACCCCCAGCACTGCATATGCTACAGTGATGCCCTGGCATCTCTCTCTGTTAAAATAAACCTTGAAAATGATATAGAGTGTGCATTTTTACAAGGTGGGGAAATGGAATAAAGGGGAAAGGCTCACTTTTGAACTCATATCTTTGAACTAGAATGTTACACTGTTATAAACCTTGTTCAGCCATCTGGTGTAAGAGCTTGCCTTTAGAGTAGAAACATCTACATACAATGTAAGACTCAAAACTGCAGGGCCACATAAGCAAGGACAGTTTAGAAAAGAGGCCCAGTCAGGAGGCTAGGTTCCAGCTTTGCTCATTCATTACCTGTGGAGGTCTCAGCAAAACTGCCTCTCTCAAATAAGCCAGACTTTCCACCTTCTGCACCCCATAATGATCCTCGGTCCACACTCCCAAAGGGATACAGAACAGGAAAGTGCACAATAGTCTGCAGTGAGTCAGTCAATGCAGCAAGCAAGTAGAAAGACCTAGAAAGACAACTTAAAGTACCTAATAAAACAGTTTCTACTTAGACCTGGATACCCTCCTCACCTACTTCCTATTACATGTCCCTCAATCACTCCAAAGCTGACCTTGTCAGACAAAGTAAGGACTACAAAAGCTGAATGAGGACAAGAGACCGGCACACTTTAATGACTACCAGGCCACCCCATCACCTGTGGCCCAAGTCAGGGAGTCCTGGAATTCCCACACAGACATGATGGGCCTAGACCTCTAACAGCTCCCTCTCGCCACTGTCACTGGTCATATGCATCAGAAACAACATACTGGACCCCTTTGTGGGCCCCTATATGACCCTGCCCTCAGTGTGGATCAGTAATGGATGGTAGTGTTCCCTTCTCTGAAGGGAGGTTGGACAAGATACTCTACCTACTAACAGAGCAAGATGGGTCCTGAAATTAGTGCAGCCTGGAATGTTCCTAGCCATGACCACAGAATGCAAGCTCAGATGCAGAGGTTACATAGGCTCCTGTGCTGAATATGGGCCTCAGATCAAATCTATGGGTCTTACAGTTAACAATATTATACACTTTCCCCACATTTGGGAGCTACTCTCTGCCCTGATCCAGCTTTCTAGTCCTATTTCCAACTCTGACACCATCTCCGCAGACAATAATCTGGGTCCACCTGCGTATTAGATGTCAGGTGCAGGCAAAAACTAGGAAAGTCATGGGCCCCTTGGGATAGACCTAGAATAGACCTACTAGCTTTTTCTAAAACAGAGACCCCAAATATTCATCTGTAATGTTCTTGCCTTTAGGTTCATGTTTAGTCAATAATTTGTCCTGCTTTGTATCTTAACTCTTCTTCAGCCAACAATTTCCATTGCTACCATGATTCCAACCTGACTTCCCTGGGCAGACAACCCCACCAATATATTCTGGAGCCCTGCCTCCCTAGAACCCTGCCCCACTAGGGAAACAGAGAGACCCGCTCGAAGTACGGATCGACCTGCCAATGCCCATGTTCAGTGGAGAAGCAATTACAGAAGCCAGATTATATATTCCACCTTCTGCAACCCATAGTATCCCTGGGTCCATACTCCCAGAGGGATAAAGAATAGGGAAGCTATCAAGGGAGGGGATTGGATATGGAGCTCTGCGGTGGGAATTGTGAGGAAATGTACCCCTCTTATCCTATGGTCTTGTCAGTGTTTCCATTTTGTAAATAAAAATAATAAATAAAAAAGAATAGAAAAGCTTTCAAGGGAGGGGATGGTATGCGGAACTCTGGTGGTGGGAACTGTACCCCTCTTATCCTATGACCTTGTCAATATTTCTATTTTATAAATAAAAATTAAAAACAAAAAGAAAAAAAAAACCTACCTCTCTCATTTTGGTCTTACTTCACACCATAAAAAGTTGAATCAACTTCATCATAAGCCCTTCTCTGGGTCTCTCCAGGATCTTGCCCTCACTGTAGAGTAGCAATGGTAGGGACTGTTCCACCCTCTGAAGGGAGGCTGGATCATTCTACAAAGCCACTCAAGAAGACCAATCCTAAAACGAGTGTATTCTACAATGTTCCCAGCTGTGACCATGTGAGATCAAACTGACATGGACTCAGGTTATACAGGCTCCTTTGATAAATGTGACTATACATGGGCCCTGGGTCAGATGTATGTGGCAAAGTTAGTTGTATTTGTATATTTATGTCGTTTGGCAGCTACTCTCTGCCCTAACACAGGTTTCTAGCCCTATTCTCAACTCTGATACCATCTTCCCAGACAATTTTAGTTCACCTCCAAGTTAGCTAAGAAATTCAAGCAAAAATTACCAAAGTCATGGGCCTTTAGCAACATACCTAAAACAGACTTCCTAGCTTCTTACCATCCTAAAAATTCCTATTCTTACTTTGCCCTATTCCTACTGTCTGGTTCCTGTTTATTAAACATTTGTCCTGCCTCAAATCTTACTGCCTTTCAGACACCAAGTTGCAGATGCTACTATGATTCCATCCTGAACTCCATGGGCAGATGACCTCACCAATGTGTCCGGAGACACCACCTACTCCACTATGGAAGGATTAAAGCAGGCTGGGTGTATGGATCAACCTGCTAACTCCTATGTCTAGCGGAGGAGCAATGACAGAAGCCAGAACTCCTACCTTCTGTATTCCGAAAAGAATTTTGGTCCATATTCCCAGAAGGGGAGAAATGTTCAAGGGAGATGACTAGTGGGCTCTAAACCCAATCCCATCAGGACTCAGAGAGAGAGGAGGAAAAAGGGAGGGAAATTTTGGAAGTAGTGAAAGATGTAGGCGTGACTTAGAAAGGAAGAAAGGGTAGGACCACAGAAAAATGGGCAAAGGAGCTCGGCGCTAGCACAGTGGGTTAAGCGCACACGGTGCAAAGTGCAAGGATTGGCTTTTAGCCTCCGGCTCCTCACCTGTGGGGGGGTTACATCACTTCACAACTGGTGAAGCAGGTCTGCAGGTGTCTATCTTTCCCTCCCCCTCCTCTCTCCATTTCTCTCTGTCCTATCCACCAACAGTGACATCAATAACAACAATAATAATAACCACAACAATGATAAAACAACCAGGGCAACAAAAGGGAAGAAAAATAGCCTCCAGGAGCAGTAGATTCATGGTGTAGGCACAAAGCCCCAGTGACAACCATGGAGGCAATAAATAAATAAAGTCAGATAGCCCCAGATCAAATCGATGGAGTTTACAATCAACAATATTTATACACCTTTCCCGTACTTGGGAGCTACTCTCTTCCCTGAATTAGCTTTCTAGCCCTTTTTCAACTATGACATCATCTCCCCAGACAATAACTTGGGTCCACCTGCATATCAGAGGTCAGGTTCAGGAAAAAACTAGTATAGTCATGGGCCCTATGTTATATAACTAAAACAGGCCTACTAGCTTTCTCCAAAACGGAGACCCCAAATCTTCATCTGCAATATTCCAGCCTTTAGGTTCATGATTAGTCAACAATTTGTTTGATTTTATATGTTAACTCTTTTTTTAGCCACCAGGTTCCAGGTGCTACCATGATGCCAAAACCAGCCATCCCTGGGCAGATGACCCCATCAATGTGTCCTGGAGCCCTACTTCCCCAGAGTCCTGCTCCACTAGGGGAATAGAGAGGCAGGCTGGGAGTATGGATCCACCTGCCAATGACCACATTCAGTGGGGAAGCAATTACAGAAGCCAGACCTTCCACCTTCTGCACCTCATACTGTTCCTGGGTCCATGCTCCCAGAGGGATAAAGCATAGGAAAACTATCAGGAGAGGGGATGAGATACAGAGTTCTGGTGGTGGGAACTGTGTGAAAATGTACCCCTCTTATTCTGTGGTCTTGTCAATATTTCCATTTTATAAATAAAAAAATAAGTAAAATAAAAAGGATGGAGTTCCCACCTATTTAGAAAAGGGAGGGCAGATAATACATCAGACAAGAGGCTAATAACCAAAATATATAAAGAGCTCACCAAACTCAGCAACAAGAAAACAAATGACCCCATCCAAAATGGGGAGAGGATAAGAATAGTATATTCACCATAGAAGAGACCCAAAAGGCCAATAAACATACGAAAAAAATGCTCCAAGTCATTGAGAAATGCAGATAAAGACAATAATGAGATACCATGTCACTCCTGTGTGAATGTCATACATCAGAAAAGGTAGCAGCAACAAATGCTGGAGAGATTGTGAGGACAAAGGAACCCTCCAGCACTACTGGTGGGAATGTAAATTGGTCCAACCTTTATGGAGAGCAGTCTGGAGAACTCACAGAAGGTTAGAAGTGGACCTACCCCATGACCCTGCAATTCCTCTCCTAGGGATATATCCTAAGGAATCAAATATACCCATCCCAAAAGATCTGTGTATACCTATGTTCATAGCAGCACAATTTGTAATAGCCAAAACCTGGAGCTGTGGTATATATACACAATAGAATACTACTCAGCTATTAAAAATGGTGACTTTACTGTTTTCAGCCCATCTTGGATGGAGCTTGAAGAAATCAAGTTAAGTGAGATAAATCTGAAACAAAAGGATGAATATGGGATGATCTCACTTTTAGACAGAAGTTGATAAGCAAGATCAGAAGGGAAAAAAACTAGGCAGAACTTGGACTGGAGTTGGTGTGTTGCACCAAAGTAAAAAACTCTGGAGTAGGGGAGAGGGTCTGACGACGGGAGAGGACGACCTAGTTGGGGTTGAACTGTTATGTGGAAAACTGGGAAATGCTATGCATGTACAAACTATTGTAAACCATTACTCCCCCAATAAAGAGATTTAAAAAAATAAAAATAAAAATGAGTAGATAGATAGATAAGGGGGTCAGGCGGTAGCACAGAGGGTTAAGCACAAATGGCATGAAGCGCAAGGACCGGCCGGGGCGTAAGGATCCCAGCATAAGGATCCAAGATTAATGCCCTGGCTCCCCACCTGGGGGGGGGGGTCTCTTCACAAGCAGTGAAGGAGGTCTGCAGGTGTCTATCTTTCTCTTCCCCTCCCTCTCTATCTCCCGTTCTCTCTGTTCTATCCAACAACAACAACCATAATAACCATAATAATAATAATGACAACAACAAGGGAAACAAAGTGGGGAAAAAATGGCCTCCAGGAACAGTGGATTCATAGTGCAGGTACCGAGCCCCAGCAATAACCCTGAAGGCCAAAAAAAAAAAATAGATAGGTAATAGTCAAGCCATATTTATGACCTTGGGATAACTATAGCAGTTTCCAATAGAGGGGATAGGAACACAGAACTCTGGTGGTGGGAGCAGTGTGAAATCCCATTATTTTGTAATTTTATAAAGTAATGTGAAGTCATTAATAAAAAAAATGTAAAAAGAAAAAAAAGTTGACTCAATCATGTTTTTCAAGGTATCTTTTTGAGATTATGAAGAGCACACAACACATTCATGGGACATTTTGTCATGATCAATTTTTACCCAACATGAATGTTTCAAGCTCAATCTAAAGATACCAAATTTTGTCCAGTAAATAAATGCTATTTGCTCAGGATTAGGCACATATGCACATCTAAGAATGTAGTCTCTGAGAAATGACTAATTATATGCATTCAAAGCCTTTCTTGTAGCTTTTTAATTTCATACTGATTTTAGCTAATATTTCCATGTAAATCTATGAATTAAAATGGTATTCTATCCCTTAAAAACCATGTTAGTATTGAAAAAATCTGAGAAAAATTACCCAAAATAGCCACTTTTGTCTCAGTAATCAAAAAAACATTGGTCACAGAAAGAAGTTTATAATCAACAAACAAAGGTAGTTAATTTATAAGTCTTTTTATACAAATGTCAAAATATTATAGACAGAAATAAATGAGTGAACAATGTTCTTCCATTTGTAAAGACAGAGTCTCTCTTGGGGAAACTCAAGTGAGCTACAACTACTGCAGTCCCAAGTATTATACAATAGTTCTAATGAACCAGTGAAAAGACAGAAGAGACTCATCAAAGGCTCATATGGAGTTGTGAGGACAGTTGGGAGAGGATGTAAAAGCCAATAATCAAAAACACTTACTGAATGAGGCCCCCCCTCCCCAATGACTGGAAGTGTAGGAAGACTCACCAAGAAGCTATGGGAAAAATGATAAACACAACAAAAAAGAAGTCAGATCTCTCTGAGATTTTATAGTGTATAGTGACTATGCTGCTCCAGAGATATGGCCCCCATATGTAAAACTACTTTTCCAACAGGTATTAACACAGCCACCAACCTAAAGTGATGAGAAATTCTCCACCTGATGGAAATACTTTGTCTCACTTCTTCAGCTCACTCAATGTGAATTCAAGAAACCTCTTGTTTGTACTTCATTAGATATGTAGGCTTCCACCATTTCCACCAAAAATGACCCCCCCACACACACACACACATAACCAGTTCAATCATTCACTCAGCCATCTAGAGCAGAGTGGAACTCCAGAGGACACAAGTGATACTGCACATACGCAAAGGTCACTGTGTCTGTCTTAGTTGACGGCGCTGGTGTGTCTACACCCTTCACCAATGAAGCCTTTCATTAAAAGTCTTTGTGCTCATGGAGCTTCTGCTGTAGGAGAGACAGACAATACAGAAAGAAAAGAAATGCAGAAAAGGACAGAGTGAATAGGGTGGGCCGTGGATAGGATTCTTTCCAAAGGTTGCTGGGAAGGCCTCTTTGGGGATGCTCAGATTGGGAAAGGCGCAGAGACTGAGCACAGGGGTCTTGAGGCTGCGATAATGAGTCAGATGCTCTCCTACCTGCCACCCGAATGAGAAAAGAGAAGTGCTTTAAGCAGAAGGGTAACAGGATCTGGTTGACCTTTATAAATTGACACTGGCTGTGGAGGGAGACTGGACAACAGAGGTGGGGGATGCTGCAAGTGGGGAGAGCAGCCAAGAAGTCACCTAGGCGGGAGGTGATAATGGTCTGGACTAAGCTCGGATCAGAAAAGACCAGGAGACTTGGAAGCATCAGGGTTCCTGTTCTCTAAGAGGACTTGCAGGAAACAGAATGGAGGTGCTCTTCACTGAGAGGGAAGATTGGGGGGGAAAGAGCTGGTTGGGAGTTTAGGGAACTGTTTTGGACCTGATAGTGGTAGAATAGTATCAGTATGATATGCTTCTACTTTTCATAAATAAAATAACAACAATGTTTTAAAAAAAACTGTCAGTCCCACCCCCCCCCCAAAAAAAACTGGTAATAACACTGTGTCAGCTTTACTTAACATTTCCAGGTCAGTTTTCTCATCTGTAATGTAGTGAAAACAAAGGTGGTAATCTATAGGCTTTTTACAGAGTCAATCACTGAAGTGGACTCAGAGAACTTAGCACAATGTCTGACAGACATCCAGTGTTATTTAACTTCTGATGATCACTAACCAATACTGTTGCAGTGAAGAATCCTTCACGACTGCCATGATAGTGGGACTGTAACTCTACTTTTCCACATTATATTTTTCTGTACTGATTTTAATCTGTATACTCTTGAATGACATTAGTAAACATAGAAAGGCTCCTTGGGCTAGAGTGATAGCTCACTGGGTAGGGATTCTGTCTTTCTATGCACTCTGCCCAGGTTCAGATCTTACCAACATGCAGGTGACATGGCAGCTCTGTGCTTTGCCTCTTTCTAAATGAGTGAATGAGCAAATGAAAAAGCAGACTGGCAGTGGTGAAACTGTCCATGCCTGAGGTGCAGCTCGTGAAACGAGGAAAATGGATGCATTTATTTTTATTTTTATTGTGATGCCAGAGCTTTGCTGGGGCTTCATGCCTATAGAAATTCACTCCTCTTGGAAGACTTTTTTTTTCCCCTCAGAGAGAGAATGATGGAAGAAGTGAGGAGAGAGACAGGGGGTAGGGGAGAGAAGCAAAGAGAGAAGGAAGCACCACAGCACTGCTTCACTGTTAATGAAGCTTCCCTCTTGAATGTGCTGGAGGTTCAAGCCTGGGTCCTCACACATGGTAAAGTGTGTGCTATACCAAGGGAGGCATTCCCTCCCCCACACAAAGAAAGTCTTAAAAACAGCCCCCACACAGTGGTACTGCAGTCTTGCTTATTTACTGTGCAGGCAGTGTGGTGTGTGCATATGGATTGGAGTATTTCTTGGAAGGATTCTGATTACCCTGGTGTCTGCAGCATGTAGGTTGAGGACACCCACATTAGATCATTAGGGTAAACAAATAATGAGATTCAAGAGCATACACTTTTATATAAAGAACACTGCATCTAAGAGAGAAGAATCTGGTGAACACTTCATATTAAAAATAAAAAACTACCATCTTACAAACCACAATCAACCTTTAACGCTTGCTTTACTGAGATCTTTCTTTTCATCCATATCTAGATTGCAAATCTTCTATTTTGAGAAAGTATATACTGCACATGTACAACCAGAACTATCTGGTGCTAATTTACCCATTATTTTGATGGGACATTTGGGAGGGATGCTTGTAAGATGCTTTCTTTTACAGGGTTACCATTGATGGTAAAGAAATCCTTACACTGTGGGGAATCATTCATCCCCAAGTTAAGGTTCATCCTGTTAAGCCACAATTCCTAATGCATGACCACAGGCCTCCAGAATTGGTATACACCATGCAAGCTCAGCTGTCTAAGTTACAGCTAAAGGCATATGGCAGAAAATTCAAGGGCAGAACAAGTGGAATTGAATTCTCTTCCCATGAAGCACATATGATGACTGATAGGTCTCTTTCAATCTACTTTTTGTTTATTTTCCCAATAATGTACACTTGTATTAGGGTAACTCTGATGAGAGGTGCTTTTTATATGCTCTGAACTTCATTTCAATGAATTTTATACAGAGAGGACTTAAATTTATAGACAGGAAAACACAGCTTCAGGATAGCAGTAACACAACAACAACAACAAAACAAACAAACAAACAAAAAACAACTACCTGGCACTGATCAGAGAAAATACAGCTATTTTGAAAAATAGGCAAAATATGTTAAGCTAGATTAAAAGTGTATGTTCTAAAAATCCAATAAGATAATCAAATGTAATTATTGGCCACTGTACTGATAAGTCACTTTAATAAAATACTTGATAAGCACAGCTTTGTGAAAGTTATTCTGAGAATACAAAGGTGCCAAATGGCTTTTATTTTAAATGAACTTATAATTGAGAAGGACAGAAAAGATCTAGAGCTCAGAGACACTGACATCACTAGGTGACAAGAGTCATCTACGGCTAAAATATCAGAATTTGAAGAACTTGGACCTGCAATTGAGTTGAAGGAAAATTTCAGAGAAAAGTGGGGGCAGGGTGAAAATGCGCTAGATTGTGGGTGGGGGCAGGGGTAGAGGCCTGACCATGAGATGAGCAAAACATACTCACACTCAAACTGCCACATAAGACACAAACACATGAGCCGGAGAGATAGCACCGGTGTGCGGACAAGGTTCTGATCTTGGAACTACACAGTGGATGCTATGGTTCCCTTTGTCTCTCTCTGGGAAAACCAAAGGACCTGGAGTGATGAAATCAAGTGTAAGTGCAGTCCAAGTAGAGAAGGGGCGGGCAGGAGAGAGGCCTACAGACATCTTTCACCAGTTGTAAACCACCACCCCCGGCCCTGCAGGTGAGGAGAGGAGGTTTGAACCTGGGTCCTTGTGCATGGCGATATGTGCACTTAACCTGGCGCACCAGCACCCGGCCCCCACGGCCATTTTTTATGAATAGGCATTTATAATCCACATTTAAGTAAAAGTAAAAAAGTACTAGCTTTCCTGTTAAGAGGTTTCCTTAGTCAAGGAAGGTATCTTTATCCTAAAGCTGTCTCTAGCTGCACATCTGAACACATGCAGAGCCACTAGAAAAACCTAGCATCCAATCCTCTCCGGAACTATCTCTGTGTTAAATAGTACCAAGATATTTGCTTGAAGGTAGTAACTGACCAGAATAACTGGGTCATTTTAAAGACAAGCAGAGCCATGTCAAGGAGGGAGATGACTGAAATAAAAATTAAAACAATCCTAAAATGATGGGCAGGTAAGCCCATGTTAGCCATTATGCTCCACCAAGAAGACCAGAAAGGTATCTGCACCAAATATGAGTCTTGATAATATTGAAATAACAAGACACTGGTGTGTACATCTAACCAGTGGCTGCTAAACACAAGGACCAAATAAACATGTCAAAAATATTTTTCCTCATTTTACCTTGCCTCTGTATTCACCAGCGTGTGCGTCTCTGTGTGTGTGTGTGTGTGTGTGTGTGTGTGTGTGTGTGTGTGTACATTCTAAATTATTTAGAATACCCTAGAAAAAACTTATGAACTCATCACACCACCTGTGGGTCAGTGCTTTGTGAAGTATGTGTTAAGATTACTTTTCACTGCTTGTTTGAATGTATTAAAGTATGTTTAAGGACACTACTGCAAAATGCTTGAGTGTTTTTAATTACAGGACTTTGCTTTTGAAACATACTAAACATGTCTGAACTCCATACCCCCCAATATTAAATATTCTTACATTGAGATGGAGACTTAAATACTCAAACAGATGGTGTGAGACCCTGAGCAATAATGGAACTTGAAACTCAGTTATTCAGAAGATGCCCATTTCAGCATGTATGTTTGTTTGTTTATGATATTTTCAATAAAAGTTTTTGGCCTTTCTAAGCAGTCTTCAATGGTTTCTCTGTGTAATGTAGTTAATGAGTCAAAGTCCAGCGCTTTCTCTACAGGTGGGTTTGTGTTCTAGACGTGGTCTGTGGGTATCATCCTCTCATTCACCAGGTCCGACTGTCACACGTGAGCCAGAAGATCACACGGCTTTGCCATCACTCACTCAGCCCTTGTAGTCTACGTGCTGTACACAGTCTTTCAGGCTGGCGTCAGCAGACAGCCGTTACTGTTTCAAGAATTTTTATGTGGCAGATTTTATGAAGCTTGCTCCAAGATCAGGAATCTGGTGGTCTGAATGACATGACTAGAGCTCTTCTGCTCATATGACAAAATGCACTTGATTTTCAACAGTCACCAACCCCCAAGTTCCTGAAATAACAACTTAAAATGACAGCAAAGGCCCTTATGGGTGCTTATATTACTTGGGGGAGGGGAATCAAACAAACACATTCTTTAACAATTGGTTTCTGAAAAATCAGTGAGGTCTCCCTTGAGAGTTAGGAAAAATATTTAGGAAAAAAAAACACCTCTCCCTAGTAATATTTATCTTCTCATGGTTAATTCTGTGGCTAGAAAATAACCTTGCTGCTTTCAGATCTGCTGCATACCCTGAAACGATCCTTTAGGCAAGAAAGATCCACTAGGAAGAAGCCTCATATGGAACACAATCATCCCCATTCTCACATTAGGTTATTAACAGGTAAAAGCCATGTTCCTTTACAAAGCACTAATGAATTCCTCCAGTCACCAAGGGGCTTCTTTGTGAGAGGCTACAGTTCAACACACACGGGATGGAGCAGTCCTGCCCTTCTGCTCAAGGGATGGCTTTATCCCTGCAGCAAAACAGTCCCCCAGGAAAACATTAGCCTGGCTAGGCACCCCCAAAGATAAAGGATGTGGGACCTCACACATGCGTCCGCATGCTGAAGACAAAATCTACCCAAACATGCAGGCATCTTCTGCAGTGTTGTGACTGATAGGCTGCTCCTTAGGTGGTTGTTTTCATGAAAGTTTCCCTTGAAAGCAGCCACAGTGCACTAACTGGCCGAAGTCTACAGACATTCAGAGGTGCCTTTTGTGCTGCCTCCCTCCTCCCTGTAAGTCCTGGGCTGGGGAGGTGGGTCTGTAGCACAGTGACCCCTCTATGTGCAGGGCTCTGGGTTTGATCCCCCAACACCACATGACAGCAACAAGGGGAACTTCATGGATGGTGGAAGAGTGCTTTGCTCTCTCATTCTCATAATCTGAGCTGGGGAGGTGGCTCAATGTTAAAGCAAACACATAAAACGGTGGTTTTGATCTTTAGCCCCGGGGGGTGGGGTGGGCGAGATACAATGAAGCCTCCCATTTGGGAAGCCCTGGGTCTGAACACCACACCTGAGCTCCATGGTGATGTTGTGCTGTCTCTTTTCTCTGTCTCTCCCTCTCTACTCTCTTTCTCTCAAAATAAAATGAAGGATAAAAATCTGGGTCAGGGAGACTGTTTGGTTGCATTGCTAATGGTCATCTCCAGGACTTCACAGCTCTGGGGTGACTTACCCAGAGAGAATGAGACAGAGGGAAAGAAACCATAGCACCAAAGCTTCCCCCAGTGCAGTGAGGAGCTGGCTTAAGCTGGGTGGTATACTTGGCAAAGAATTGCACTAAGTGAGTTATTTTGCTGGCCCTAAATAGGTTTACTTTTTTTTTTTTTTCCCCTTCATTTTTTCATTTGTGACTAGTAGTGGGCTACAAGATTGTAGGATTACAGGGCATAGTTCTACAACACATCCGCCATCAAATTTCTGTGTTTCTGCCTTCATATCCCCCGAAGATAACCACCAAAGTTCTTAGAAGGTTGTGTTTTTTATTTTCAAGTTCATGTATATCGGATCTCTAGATTCCACATGAGTGAAACCATCTGGTAGTTGTCTTTCATCCTTCTACTTACTTCATTAAGTATAATCACCTCCAGTTTTGTTCCAAAGAATACAATATCATCTTTTTTTGATTGCAGAGCAGTATTCCAAGTGATTGAATGTGAAAATTTAGAGCCTCAGGCATGAAAGCATTTTGCATAACCACTGTGATACCTCCCTTCTAAAAGCAAGGATTTACAGTTCCTTTGAACACATTTCTAGCCTCAGGCCTTAATAATCAAATTAGATTCTGCTGCAGGAGAGCACACAATTTCACAGAATCACTATCCCACTGCCCAGCACTAGGTTGGCAAGGGCTCACGACCCTACTGTCTGGAGTCTGGTGGGTTTGGGCTTTCAGGGCACAGTGCAGTATCAGGGGTCTCTTTTGCTGAGAGTCTCCCTATCCCTAAGACGGCTGGGTTCCCTTCCATGACCACATTCTATACCAAATTTGACTATTATTTTAGTCTGCTCTTTGTTTATTTGCCTTCTGATCAGCTTCATTACTTTTTACTTTAAGTGAAAAAAAGAATGCCAGACTTTGGGGAAAAAAAATAAATCAAACTATGTTCATTCCTGGCCTTGGCATAAAAGGAACAATGACAGAATCCTCAGTGCATTCTTTGGGTCTTTGTTTGTTTGTCAAAAGGTTTGAAGTTGGTGTGTCTTTGATCTGATCCTTCCAAATGTACTTGAAGGCCAAGTCTGGACAGGGTAAGTGTGACTAGCGGTGGCCAATCACTGTCAAGACACTACTGCTCCCCAGGGGCCAGTGAGCAAACCTAGAAAAATCAACTTATTTAACCGAAGCCACCCTTGCCAGATAACCTGTATTGTGGTTCTAAAGGAGGAGAAGAAAACAAAAGGAAACACTTCTACCTGCTCAGGACTCTCTCTTCCTGTTTACTCACATAGACAGTCAGCCTTTGAGAAAGAAAAGCCAGGTTTGAAACTTGATCATTCTCATGGCAAAGCATGTGCTGTGCCCAGTGAGCTCTTTCTAGTCCCCACCTTCCCCTTGACAGTTTATTCCATCCTTGCCTTACTCCTGTTGCTGCTGCTGTTCCAAACAATGAGAACAAGATCAGAGAGAGCTTACTCAGGAGAGCACATGCCTTTCTGGGTTCAAACTGCAGTACTCCCTGGCGCACTTAGGGAGTTCCTTGGGTGGTGTGGTGGTGCTGTGATGTCTCTCCTTTATTTCCTTCTCTCTCATCCTCTGTCTCAGAAAAATAGACCAGGAGGCCATTCAGCAGTATCACACATGCATGAGGCCCTAGAATTATCCTTGGGCACTGTGGAAGAAGGGGAGGAAGGAAGGAAGGAAGGAAGGGAGGAAGGAAGGGAGGAAAGAAGGAAGGGAGGAAGGAAGGGAGGGAGGGAGGGAGGGAAAGGGGGGATGGAGGGGGGAGGAAGGAAGAAAGGGAGAGAAAGAAAGGGAGGAGGAGGGAGGGAAAAGAAGGAGGGAGGGAGGGAGGGAGAGGGAGAAGAGGCTGGGAGGGAGGAGAAGGAAGGAATGGAGAGGAGAGAAAAAAGAAAAATAAAGAAGAAATACAGACGGAGAGATGGAGGGAGGGCTGGCAAAAGTCATCCTACAAAGTACTTGCTCTGTCATACACAGGACACAGGTTCCAGCGTGTCCCCCACCACACTTTCCAAACCAACAGAAGGCTGTACGTTATGAGTAGCAAGTAGGACTGAAACAAGTGTCTGCCCTTCTTCATGTGTTCATTGCCATTACTGAGCAGTCAGCAAACAGTGGGCGCTGCTCTGGGGCTTCGACATGAGTCAGTTAATAAAATCCCTGACAATTGGAGGTCACAGTCCATAGTGGAATTTTGATGGTAGGGATGTAGACAAATCCCTAGTGGAAAGCCCAATAAATCCGTCAGTCTCTCTCTCCCTTTCCCTCTCTCTCTCACACACACACTCACTCACACATTTTTTCCCCACCAGGGCTATTTCTGGGACTCAGAACTTTTAAGACAAATCCACTGCACTTGACAGCCACTTTTTCCTTCCTTCCTTCCTTCCTTCCTTCCTTCCTTCCTTCCTTCCTTCCTTCCTTCCTTCCTTCCTTCCTTCCATTTGATAGGACAGAGAGAAATTGAGAGGGAAGCAGGGAAGACAGAGATGGGGAGAAGGAGAGGGAGAGAGGAGAGAGGGGAAGTTAGATACCTGCAGCCCTGCGTCACCATTCATGAATCTTCCTTTTTGCAGGTGGAGACTTGGAGAGTTTGAACCTGGGTCACTACACATGGTAGCATGTGCTCTCAACTGCTTGGGCCCTATGTATCATGTTTTATATAAGCTTAATACTTAAAATAATTATATATTATTGTCTTAACTCTTACCAAAAAAATATATAAGGCTTATTTAAATATAGCCCTTCCTCAATGATTGAGAAAAAAAAAGTTATATACATCCAGTCAACTCAACAGCCTAGTAAATAGAAATTACTCAATGAGATGGAGTCAGAGATGAAAAGAAATGTTCTATACAGCACTGACATAAAATTTAAGTACATATTTTACAGCATAGTTCCAAGATGGAATTTATGGAAGTAAAAATGTCATTCTTCTCTTCTTTAAGTATGATATGGTAGTCCTTCAAGTAGGAAAAACAAAACAAACAAAAACCAAAAAACAAAAGAAAAACCAAGAGTCATATTGTTCCTACTGGCTTTAATGTGAAGCTTAATTATCTTTCAAAGTTGTGAAAATCTGTACTTAAAAAAGACAATTGTTCACTTACACCAAAATGACTTTTATCATTTCCCTGGCATTCTTACAAGCAATTACAGAAGCTTCTCTCCAGAAGTTTTTAGAATAAAGTCAGGTTTTTGCCTTTGGAAGAGATCCGAGAAGAGATGAAAAACATTTTTTAAAACAAGGCAAATGGCATAGATATCAAAGAAATTATGGCATTGTTTAGTGACCAGAAGCTCTACTGTAGTGAAGAAAAGACACCGGTTACAGCGGGCCTGTAAACAGCGATGAGATGATGGATGGTCAAGAAGTCGAGGGAGGACATCGCTTGGGATTATGACTAAGGGGGCACTTATATCTATGTGGCTCTGAAAATGTTTTCCTGCCACAGATGCAATTCCACCTTGACAATGTACCATCAGAGCTCTGAAGAAGCCTGGCCTTTCTCAGTTTTATAAAGGTTTATTAAATTAACAAGAGAGGGGGAGGGAGGTGAGAACATTAAGGCATCACTATGGCACATGCAATGCCTAGGGTCACACTTGGGACCTCATGCGTGGGAGTCCAGCACTTACCCACCGCACCACCTCCTGGACTACCCGTTGTTATTTTATTACATGCTACTTACTACCTACAAGATTTATGAAAACTTCTGAGTTTCATCTCTTTCACAAGGCCTCTAGATGTCCTTCTTTGATTTCAAGGACATCACCTATGTCCTCAATAACAAGTGTATCCTCACCAACTGTTTACAGGGAAAAAATGAAATTGTTTTCTAATATTTGGTCTATGTCTTCACACTGTGTACTTCCCCCTGCAGGAGGGACTGGGGACTTGAACCCAGGCTGGTGTACATAATAACATGCGTGTGCTGCTCTGTGCCCCATCACACAGCCCCTTAAGTTTTTCATTCTTTTGTTGGATAGAAGAGAGAGATTGAGAGGAGAGTGGGGGGAGGTAGATATATATAGTTGCAACACTGGTTCACTGCTTGTGAAGCTCCCCTTCCCAGCAGCAGGAGGGGACCTAAGGCTTGAACCTGGGTTTGTCACACATGGGAATATGTACACTAAATGGGGTGCTTCACTGTCCAGCCCTCCTTTTTCTATTTTAGGGTTGGAGGAGACACACAGAGGTGGGGGAGGCACCACAGCACTACTCCATCAGTCATGGAGTACAGAAGAAAGTGCTGGAACGGCTGGAGGCTTCCAGCAATGTTATCAAGCTCATTGTTAAGTTTGTCCCCTTCAGTTGGGGAATGGGGGGGGGGTGTTGAACTTGGGTCTTTGTACTTTAAATCAAGTGCAAAGATTTGGGAAGCCAGGCAGCAGCTGTGAGGCTATCTTTGTTGTGGGCAGAAATAAGATGGCTCTCCTGGCAATTAGGTGGGCACGGCTGGAAGACACACAGAGTTGACAGTGCTAGTGGGAGCACATACATTCTATGGTGTAGAAGCTCACCTCGCCCCTGGGGCTCCTCACTGGCCTATGGGACTGGCGTCCTGCCCTTATTGTGAGTCTTTGCTCAACTCAGATCAGGTTGAGGGGATAATGAATATTGAAATGGTTCCAAGTGAGAAAAGAAAATTAATGCATATGAGAATATAAAAGGGGTAAGAAGAAATATTTTATTTCAAACAGGTAGTCTGAAGCAGCATAAATATGCTTAACGTTTTAATGGAACTGCTGGTTCATTTTGGCAAGTAATTTTCTGGAGTTCTTAGAGCAGTTAGGAAAGCAACACAGATTTCCTAGGAAGAAACAGGAAAATAAAGATAGAAACAAATTGGAGACATATGAAAAACAATTCTGAGGTACATATCTAAGTTGACTGCTTATCTTCTAAGGAAACCTTGATTAACTGGAATAATAATTACAACCATGCTAAATGGAAAAATGTCTAGAAAGCGGGAAGTGTGAAAAATTAAAGGAAGGGAAAACTTGTTAGGAAAGAAGAATGTACTGTGAGCTTATAGAGTGAGAAAATACTTTGCTGGGGTCTAGGACTAAGTTGAAAAGTCTTTTATTTCTAAGAAATTATGACAGCAAAGAAGTTTATGCAGAATACAATTTCTTTTTATATAAAGTTAGTCTTTCACTATAAGACATCTGAAAACACAAGTATGATGAAAATACTATTACAGTAAAATTCACCCCATTAACAGAAAGTCTGGAGTTTGCAAGAGCTAAAAGATACATAGCAATTCTAAAGCATTTTTTAATTCAGCGTATAATTTCTGAAATAAGAAAAAAATAACATAATGTAAGCTTATTTCAATAAGCATTATGGCTGGCTAACAAAGATAAATAATAAAAATGGGAAGACTTGCTGCATGAACTTTTGTAGTGCTGCTTCACTATTACCCCAGGTCACTTTTTTTCTTAAAATTTAGAATCATTATAAAATATACAAAATATAGTGAACACAACAAAAGAGTTCTGCCTCACACCGAACCTTTGCATCTTTGCCGTTAAAAGTTTGAGCACCTTCGTGTGCTTTGCCTGAGGAGATCTTGGGGGACGGGAGAGTAGGGACGGCAAGGAGTTGGGGATCTCACAGGAACAAAAGGCTATTTTGTTGATGTGGTTTTATGATTATTTTCTTTGTAAAGATATTTATTTATTTTGCACAGAGATAGAGAAATCGACAGGGAAAGGGAAGATAGAAAGGGAGAGAGATGAGAGACACCTGCAGCACTGCTTCACCACTTGTGAAGGCTCCCTCCTGCAGGTGGGAACCAGGGGCTTGAACTCGGGTCCTTGAGCATGGTAACCTGTGTGCCCTGATTATTTTAATTTCTAAGGTTTATTTATTGGAGGCGGGAGGCCAGAGCACTCTCATATGTAAAATAAAGAGGAACTGGGATTGAACCCATGGTCTCTGGGACTTCCTCCTTGCAAGATGGTGTTCTAATAGAGGGAGATACTTTTTCAGCCTAAGGTTTCCTATTAACTACCAGAACTCTGAATGCCAATCACTAACTGCAGGTGCTGATTAAATTGAATACATTTAACTGTGTGGCCTCAGGGAGTTTTTTAAATCCCCCTGACTCTGATGCAGTATGGGTCTTCATTTTCATTTTCAAGACTTGTCCATAGCTATACCACTCTGAATATGCTTGATATCATCATTGTGTAGATTGTGAAACTGAACCAGAACACAGTAATAAAAGATCAAACAGATGATTTTTCTTACCACTGTATAAAGTTAAAAGAAAAAAAAAAAGACCTAGTATCAGAATTAAAAAGAAAAAAAGAAAGAGAAAATAGTGGCATTAAATTTTTACAGGGACAGAGGAAGCTTCCTCTTCCTGGTAAGGCCTCTGCAAGCCATCCTCAAGACAGACAGAACTGCAGTCTGGCAGCAAGGGGGTTATGTAAGTGCCTGCTGAACAAGCAGAGTTGGATGAAAACCTATGAAGAAGAATCCCTCTCCCGTCACTAGCCAGGCTGCTCCTGAGAAGCAAATGCCAGTTCAGAAATGCACCGCCATCCTGTACTGTCTGCTTGAGGAGTAACTAGGGTAACACTTTGGTGAGCTGCAGGAAAAGTTACTACTGTTCTTTAACACTAGAACATAACTTATTGCTGATTTATACCATAAGTTCTATAACCCAGTGATTAAGCTCTTTTATGAGTAGTTTAAAGAATAGTGACAGCTCTCTTTTAACTCTAGTCCAAGTAAATGACTGTTTTTGTATATTATTTTAAACAAGAGAATAACATGATTTACTGTAAATGATTTGGTAATACCATGTAATAACATTTATTTCAATTGACCACTAAAGCAAACTTTCTTTTAAAAATATGGACTTATTTCTTTTAGTTTCTTTACTGGGGAATTAATGTTTTACATTCGACAGTAAATACAATAGTTTGTACATGCATAACATTTCTCAGTTTTCCATATAACAATACAACCCCCTCTAGGTCCTCTGCCTCCCCCCCGCCTCACCCCAATGTCTTTTACTTTGGTGCAATATGCCAATTCCAGTTCAGGTTCTACTTGTGTTTTCTCTTCTGATCTTGTAAAAATATGGACTTATTTTAATGACGGGGAGACAACAAGAGTTACCAGAGTACTGCTCAGCCCTGACTTGTGGTGGCATCTGAGATCGAAACTGGATCTCTTTAGTCTCAGGCAAGAAAGTCAGGGGGGCATTACAATGGTAATATCTCCCTGCCCTGGAAACATTCTATTTTAAAATATTGTTTCTCTTTATTTATTTATTGGATAGAGACAGCCAGAAATTGAGAGGTAAGGGGTTGATAGAGAGGGAGAGAGATACAGAGACACCTGCAACACTACTTCACCACTCGTGAAGCTTTCCCCCTGCAGGTGGGGCCTGGGAACTCGAACCTGGGTCCTTCCGAACTGTAACATGTGTGCTCAACCAGAAGCGCCACCACCCAGCCCCATGAAACATATTTTATTTTATCAAAATCAAAGGAATCAAAAAAGCTTTTATTTCTGTATCATTCTATAAAACTCTAACCTTGTAAGAGAAATATTATATGTGTGTGTATTTAAATGTTCTTTGGCCCCACCTGCAGGGGAGTAGCTTCACAGGCGGTGAAGCAGGTCTGCAGGTGTCTATCTTTCTCTCCTCCTCTCTGTCTTCCCCTCCTCTCTCCATTTCTCTCTGTCCTATCCAACAACAACGACTACAACAATAAAAAAACAACAAGGGCAACAAAAGGGAATAAATAAATAAAATAAAATATTTAAAAAAATAAAAATAAATGTTATTTGGATAAGTATTAGAATAAAAACCTAAAAAGGGAATATGCTCATAAAAGAAAGCTAAAATTTCGACTCTAAGAAACAAAGTCTGTCACTTTAGTAATATCAAACAAGAACATGAGGACCCAGGAAGGACACCTGAAGCTAAGTAAGCAAGCACAGACCATCACTGTAGTGAAAGTGGCCTGCCCTGGAATCCTCCCTCCCAGGATGAGGTGTCCTCCTTGGCGTGTGAGGTGCTTCCAGATCTTAAGTATTATGATCAATGATCAACATCTCTAAAAATGTATCTTGTCTTCCCCCCAGAGAGCTGAGAGGTAGAGAAGGAGATAAAGGAGAATGGACACCGCTGCATCAACCCACCCTACCCCAGCATGTTGCCTTTACATCATGTTCCCACTGGGTGGAAGACTTGAACCCAGGCCCCTGCTTATAGAAATAGCATGTGCTCTAAGAGATGAGTCATCCCTGGGTCCTTAGCAAATTAATCGACATTCAAATCTGTAAAGTTCTCATGAACAATAGGGAATACAAGTTTTACAAATGGTACCCAAATTTGAAAGAATCCACCCCTCCAGAAGGCCATTCTTCCCTTTACCTTCACCCCATCTCTGAAAATAAACACACTAGCCATCAGCTTCCAAAGCCCATTGCAAAATTTAAGACTTGGGATGGCAAGAGACAGAGCTCCATCTACCATAGGACCTTGATAAAGGTAAGCCCACAATTTGTACTGGTATAACTTACAAACAAACCTGTGGACCAAAGTATGTTCTCTACGAGAAGATGAAGACAGATTTCTGTATCCCAAGAGAGAACTCTGCTACACAGAACACTAGTTAGGCAAACAGTTCTTAGGCAGCATTTCAAAGCATTTACAGAATCACCTTTCAGAATACAACTTATGTTATAGGTTGGTCACTGCTTGTGTTCAGTTTGCTAAATGTGTACAATTTCCAGAGACCACTAGTCTGACTGCAATTGATAACTCAGGGAAGTCTAAATCTGAACCAATGATGATAAATTTAACATGTTTTCTTAAATGTTTGAACAAACATTTCTTAGGACCTCAAATCCCTTGCATCAAGAAAGTTCAATTTTTCTCACTACTTTGTCCATAAGAAACTTCATCCAGTGAGAAGTGCACTGAATTTTTAAATGTAAAATGTTAAGTATACACACATAACATACACAGAACATTAAACTTCTACACAAAGAAAGAGAACTATTGATTTTTTTTTTTAACAATTTAGCTTTGAAATTAATTTTGAATTTTGAACCCAACTACTATCAGATAGGGGAGAAAAAAGATTGACTCCTTGGCTTGTGAAATTGCAAAATTTCACCCTGTTGATGGAAAAATATCTGAAATTATTATTCTGAAGTAAAGCAAGTAATTAAATTAGACCCAAAGTTGGTGGAGAGCAGAATGCTAAATGAACACAATCTTTAATTCCTTTGCTTCCTGTTATTGGAATGGCTGCAGCTATCAGGAATATGCATTTTATGCCAGGCTACTGAGAAGAGGAAAAAACACACTCTGAAAACACATGACTAACAATTCAGAAATAAAATATGAGCAAAGCCAAATCCTAAGTCTTCCAGCCACCAGAAGGGTTCAAAGCCTTTACACAGCAGCAGTGTTAGGCCGACAAATTTCTATCAAATATAAAATGCATCTATTATCCTTGATATAGGATGAACTAAGAGTTTGACTTGAATCAAATCAAGCATGCATTCATTCCTTACCACACTCTGTAGAACGATAATTTTAGTTGGTTTCAAACTGACAAAAAATATATTTATTTTTACCTTACAGTAATCTGTTTACATCAAAAAAAAGAAAATTTAATAACTGAAGATAAGCTTATCTTTGAGCAGAATTTCAATCAGCTCCTGTGGGAACAATTTTCAACAACTGTTCAAAGAGATTCTAAAGCATAATGTATCCTCACAATTTTTTTGAAGTACACTTTTTGCTAACTACTATCAGAGTTAACGTTAATCCTATTTCCCTGGAGAAATGGAGAAATAAAACTGACTTGTTCTGCAATTTTTCAGTTTATAAATACAGTTACCTATTCACTTAAAAAGGCTAACTGCAATGGAAGGTGTGAATAATACCAGAAAGAATGTCAATTAGAGCAAAGAACAAGGCAGCAGAAATCAGAATGAAGCAGAGCTTTCTCCTGGCCTAGTCTACTCAGTGAGTAGCACTGCTTCTGTTATTTTTATTTACTTTTGTCTTCTTCATTGGGGTTTTCCTACTCTGGGATGACTTTCAGATAGTGACACAGGGACAAAGAGAGAGAGGGAAACATTCCACAACAGCAAAGAATAAACTCCTTCCAGTGAGATGGGTGCCAGGCTCTAACCTGGGCTGTGTTCATGGCAAAACAGGTGCACTACCTAGGGGAGCTATCTTGTAGGCCCAAATGACTCTGTTTTAGAGTGTATGCACGTGTATGAGACTCTCGAGTAAAGTCATGTGAGGGTCAAGGAGGAATATACTCAAGTATACTGCTTTCCCTTCTATGCAAGTTTCTGTTAACATGTGTTTGAGAGAAGGGGCACATAGGAGGCTAATTTGGGAAAGCCAGATGCAAAAAGAGAAACTGAGTCCCTGAGCCACAGCACTCCTGAGACCAGAGCTGTAAGACCTGAGGAGCCAATTCCTTTAGACTCTCTTCACCTCCCAATGCCACTTTTGCCCCCCCCCCCCCAACTCTCTAAGTTAAAGCTTTCCTGGCTCTGGCTTCCCCCTTTCTTTCCTTTTATCCTCTGGTTTATTTTCCATCCTAAAAGGAAATCAGTTTTAAGTTTCTCTCCCTGAAATTAGTGCCTGTGGTTCTGGTTCCATGTGCAAATGCAGAAACACTGGAACTGTTTATGAAGATTTAATAGAAGCAAACCTACCAATCCAAGCACTGATGAGCATATTCTATGGCTCCGCACATTGTTACAATGACTTCTCTGCCTTTTCCTAGTTAAAAACAAACAAACAAAAACACTTCGGTTCTTAAGTCATCTGCATTAGAAAGGCAGAGGTTTTCTAAAAACACCTGGCTCAATACTAAAAGCCTCTGAATTTTCATCTCACACCTCTTCTTCTCAAATCATTTTGCAAATATTCAACAAGTCTCGATGCTGTGCAGGGATCCTGCTAAGCACTTTGGAAGGTGGAAGTAGAATTCTGCCCTTTTAGAGAACAAGGGAGTAACAAAAGATGTAAACACAACCATATGTAATATGAATACTCTAAAATGAAGACAGCTAAATAGGAAAAAGAATTAAATTAGAACAAATTAATTCATTTCAGAAGCAATACTATCTGAGGTGAGCCCTGTACTGGTAAGACCTCAATACCTTGTCATTCACTGTCCTGAGTGTCACTGCAGGTTGTTTACCCTTGAGACAGCAGTTGAAAACAGAGCTACTTTATGCAACAGGACAATAAAAAAGCAACTCTGTTCAAGATAAACCCTGTGGGAGACCTTAGCATACCTTCCTGTCTAGGAGTAGATACAGAACAAAGCAGAAAGTCAGAGGCTGTGCCTTCCACAGCCACTGAGTGACTGTCAGCTGAGGGCAGACAGGACTGAGGCTAAGTCTGTGCTGGGAATGAGGAAGGAGTAGAAGCAAAAGTCCCAGACTAAAGAATATGTGAGTGAGTGAGTGAGTGTGTGTGTGTGTGTGTGTGTGTGTGTGTGTGTGTACACACATACACAAATTGTCTACGTGATTCCATGAATAGTCACCTGGGAAAGAAAAGAAAAATCAAGAAGAGAGCAAAAACAGTAGCAAGAAAGATGGACATATGTGAAAGAGGACAGTGACAGTGCAGCAGGATTTACAACTAAGAGGAGAAATACAGCTAAGTCCTGATAGTCTATGTCAGGAATATGAGGAATCAAAAACCACTGAGAAGTGAGAGATTGCCTGAGAAGGAAAAGGGAGGAAACGCAGAGCTGATTGAAAACGAAACAAAACAAAACAAAACAAAACAAAACAAACAAAATACCCAGCACACCACAGAGAAAATTTACTTTCCTACATATTCTCTGTGTTAACTAGTACCAAGATATTTGCTTGAAGGTAGTAACTGACCAGAATAACTGGGTCATTTTAAAGACAAGCAGAGCCATGTCAAGGAGGGAGATGACTGAAATAAAGATTAAAACAATCCTAAAATGATGGGCAGGTAAGCCCATGTTAGCCATTATGCTCCACCAAGATGACCAGAAAGGCATCTGCACCAAATATGAGTCTTGATAATATTGAAATAACAAGACTGGTGTGCTGCTTTTTTATGTGTGTGACCCAGGTTCAAGTCTTGCTCCCATCACACTGAAGGAACTTTTAGTGCTGCAGTCTCTTTCTCTATCCAAAAATAAAAAGTAAACATGAATAAATGAAATGGAAAAAAAAATAAGATGGTAGAACTGATGAGACTTTTCCAGACACATAATCCTCAGAATCCCTTCACAACAGGGGAGCTCACCAACAGAGCAAAAGGCTGACCCTGAAAATTCTGTTTTTCCCACTGTGATCACTGGTGACAAGTATTTTATAAATCTTATACAAACTACCAGAACACTTTAAAAGCATTAACCACCTCAAATTGAGATGACTGCTGTTTTTCAGTTGAATTGTACTCACAATCCTACACCCAAGGCCTCACTCACCTCTATAATGAAACTGACAAGAGGCTCTTACAGATTTTCTGTTTTCAAACACAGGAGAAAAAAAATAAAAAACCTCCAAAAAAAACCCCACATTCAATCCATACAATAAAAACATCAACTATCAACTTATAATTCACCTCTTGGTTAATCCATAACTGCTACTTAGATACCCAATAACTCAGGTTCATTAATTCATATTTGATTGCATCAGTTTCTAGTAAATCATTATTCAGCTTTCAATAGTGGCAACAACAGAAAGTTAAAAGGACGTGCACACCTTCATATCACCTGGTGGAATTCTCTGTGCTTCTCTGGATTGTACTGTAGGGGGTTAATTTTTAGGCAGGATCACATCAGATGGTACCAGCACATCTGAGTAATCACTATTTCCAGGGTGTTCTGACAACAATTACATTGACTTTAGGAAATACTCCACTCAACTGTTTAAAAAGGATTTCATCAGAGAAAGACTTTGATTGGTTGACATCATGTGTGAGTCGGGGGTGGGGGGATAGGCAATAGGACAGAAATAGGCACTGAAAAACATCATGGTCATGTAATCTTCAGCTCTCCTAACAAAAGGTCTGTACTATTTGCTGACATATATGCATACAATATGAATGATGTCTTCCTAGGACAAATGGGTCTGCCTGAACTTTTTCTAAGAAAGATTATTATGAGAGAGGATGTAAGAGGAGGAAAGGGGGGGTATATTATGCTCAGTTTTGGTGTAAGATGGTGCCAAGGATTGAAGCTATGACCTTTGGGGTCTCAAGTATACAATTTGGTGCTATAATAGACTGAACTATCTTCCCAGCCCCATGTTGGAGTTTTTAAAGATAGTTCATGGAGGGATCAAGTCAAGGTAATGATCGGTGATCTTAGCTACAGAAAGAACAGATTTGCTTCTTTATGGAAGATACACAGCAAATGAATATATGCAACCGAGGTATGTACTATAAGGTTCACTGCTAGTCCATCAACAACAATCTTGCTCTTCCAGCCCTCTAGCCAGCAATGAAGGTCAAAGGTCCAAAACTTTTCTGTGAGCCAATCTGTTGAAGGAAAAGACTAGCAGAGATGAATGAGTAAGTGCTTTCTGTCATCACTGAGCCCTTGGACTGCCCTGCTGGTGGATATTCCTAGACCTCCAGCCAACCCCCACCCCCACCCCCACCCCCACCCCCAAACACTGCTCAGCCCCAGCTTATTTATGGTGGTGCAGGGAATTGAAGCTAAGAAAAACCAACTCTCCCCAAAGAAAGAGACTGAGGTGCAGATCCTAGAGTTGCCAAATAGAAGCAGCAGTGCTGTCTGTTTATAGGAGAGCTGACTGCATCCTCTGACACACAAACAGCTGCTATAGGGCTCAGCTGTCCCTACATGTAGAGATAAGGACAAGCTGCTTAAGTTACAGCAAAATCTACAGGCACCTTGAAAAGTCTGAAATGTCAGAATGACTCAATGGTCTTCCACATATTAGATGTTATACGCTGTAAAGTAAACGTATGTTTCCTCGAATTCATTCAAGAGGGGAAACAGTGTTAGTGTTTGTCCAAGAATAATTTTCACATTTCATAAGATGGCAAAAACAGAGTAACATTTATACACTGTTTCTGGACAGACACAATTAGGAGAGCTGGAAACTGGAGTGTTAATCAGGGCTGAGGAACACTTCTGCTTTGTCTAAAGTGACACTGCAGGTCAAGCCTGAGTGTAGCAGGAATAATTCTGTTAGTTAAATTTATTCCAGCAGTTCAAACTCTATAAAAGACCACAGTGATCAGGAATATAATTTTCTTGGGACACAGAGAACGGTTAAGACACCATGAAGCTAGATGAAACAGTGACAGATCAACCCAAAACCAGCTACTGAAAACGGTTTTTCAGTTTTTATTGTCCTTTGGGATAACTTTCACTTAACTGCTCATGAATACAGAGGTCAGTAAAAACAAAGTTGTATGGAGGTGAGGAAAATAATCTGATTATCTGAATTGACTTTTCAATTCTAAAGCAACAGACATTCTCTATGGTTCCTTTCTACAAATAACAGCACAGACCTTCATAACGGCCACATGGTCCCTGGAAAAGGAAAGCCCAGTCAATTCTCTTCATTTTGTGGAATGAAGCAACCTGAATGAACATTCATTCTTGGCTTACCCGATGGAATCTGGGTGATAGAGGACTCTACCTCTTTCCAGAACAAATCCTAGAAATGACCACACATCATTTAACCAAGAAGATAAGGAAGCCATATAACAGCCAAGTACAAAGGTTGTCTATAGCTGCACAGACAACCTTTTCTAGCTAGATGGAATGCAGGGTGAAAGAAACCCAGGCCCAACCACAGAAACATTTTAATAAATCCAATCTTTTATTTTATAGCTATCGACCTAAATCCACCAACTCAACCCCGTTACGGCAAAAATCTCTTCACATAATTTCTGCGTTATTACATTACAAAGGGAGTCATGATTCTTTCCTGAGTGGGAGAACTGTTAAAAGAGTCAAGTGCTCTAAACTCTGCTGCCTGTAGCACATTCTCATTCTGCGTCAGTATTTCCTGCTCGCTTGTGGCAGAATGCTAATTCTCACTAATTTATATGAAAGCTCCATTTAATGCAGCACTCTCATTTTATTTAAACAAAAACTAGAGATAAGGAGCAAGCAAGACATGGCCCATGAGGCCGTTCAACCCCAGCTTTCTATTATTTACCAGAGAATGGCTATCTGTGCATGGCGACTGCTTTTCCCCCTCCAGTGTTCTTGAATTCTGATCAGAGCCATTACTACTGTTTCTAACTTCGTCCCTTCTTTTGCAAGCTCTCACAAAGCCCCTTATTAGAGCGCTGGGAAGGCTTCCTATCTGATGCTCTGCCAGCCCCTGTCCTTTTGGGCACAATGCACGCAGGTTATTAGCTGGATGTGTGTCATTCAGCAAGCTGTCTTACAATTTCACTGATCACCATCTAGTGAGACTCAATTGCTGCCATGCCCATGGCTTTTAGATTTATGTAATTAACCAAAATTAGCTGGATGTTTAAAACACAATGCCAGCCTACTCATTTATTTTTGGAAGAACACATTCGTGAACACAGTGAGTGAGCTGATTTGGAATTGCCAACTTAAACTGTCAAAGTTTTCCTATAAAATTACTATACTTAAAAAATTCAAATTCTATTAAGTCAAATACCATTAAAGGGAAACTCTGTGATAAAATAATCAGGTACAACAGTACGTTCATTTTCATTTGCTATTATATTCAACTAACTTCTAGTGTATAATGTCTCACACCGTGCCTTTGGGTTTATATTGCAAATATTATTTATAGGTTGTAACTCCTAGCAAAGTGTATAATGATTTTAGTTACACAGCCCTATAAAAACATACCATTCACAAAATGACATGTATAATCTACCACTGAGAAGTCATTAATGGTAGACATAAAATTAAGAAGTGTCAAGTGCATGCTAAATACTATAGCAGACAGTAAGAATATCTTTGGGGTAGAGCTTGAGTATTTTCTTTTTAAAAAAATTTTTTTTACATCTATCTATTTATTTACTTATTTTCCCTTTTGTTGCCCTTGTTGTTTATCATTGTTGTTGTTACTGCTGTCATCGTTGTTGGATAGGACAGAGAGAAATGGAGAGAGGAGGGGAAGACAGAGGGGGAGAGAAAGATAGACACCTGCAGATCTGCTTCACCACCTGTGAAGTGACTACCCTGCAGGTGGGGATCCGGGGGCTCGAACCGGGATCCTTATGCCAATCTTTGTGCTTTGCGCCACCTGCACTTAACCCGCTGAGCTACGCCCGACTCCCAAGTATTTTCTTAAACATGTTTGTTACCTTCTCATCAAATCTACCTTAGCAAAGAATTCATGCAAATGTATTTACCTTTTTTTTTTGTTAATAAAGAGATTGAAAAACAGAATCTGAACTGATTTCCATAAAGTGAAACTATCCTAAACCAGCATGTAGAAGAGCTGAAATTAAATCTGGCTCTGCGGGCTATTTCGAGTCTCACTAAAGCCAGTCGTATGTATTTTAGAGTTATTTTAGACCTTGGTTTGAATAACTGTAGGCAAATTCAAAACATCTCCACTGTGTGATTTCTTTATATACAAGGGACTGACAATAAAACCTACCTTATAATGTAGTAATACTAGAATGTCTGATAAGTATCTGACTGTATGATCAGCACAAGGCATAGCTGTTGTAAAGCAGTTTTGTAAATGTTAGAGAATTAGCATCCATTCATATCTCAGTGTATTCAGCCAATGTTAATTGAGCCTGCTCAAGTGCCAGGCATTGTTCTAGGCACTGTCCAAGTGGAGCTGTCACTCTAGCAGAGTCAGCAGGAAGAGGCTGGCTTATGGCTTAAATGCTGAGGGGTAAGCCCCTTTCTCGGTCTGTCCTCATTACTCTTCCTTTCAGAGCTGGGCTCCTGGGCCCTCACCAATGTCTCTGAAATTTACAAAAGGATTCAAGATGGGGGTCGGGCGGTGGCGCAGTGGGTTAAGTGCACGTGGCGCAAAGAGCAGGGACCGGTGTAATGATCCCGGTTTGAGCCCCCGGCTCCCCACCTGCAGGGGAGTCACTTCACAGGCGGTGAAGCAGGTCTGCAGGTGTCTGTCTTTCTCTCCCCCCCTCTGTCTTCCCCTCCTCTCTCCATTTCTCTCTGTCCTGTCCAACAACGAACAACATCAACAATGGCAATAATAATAACCACAACGAGGCTACAACAACAAGGGCAACGAAAAGGGGGAAAATGGCCTCCAGGAGCGGTGGATTCATGGTGCAGGCACCGAGCCCAGCAATAACCCTGGAGGGAAAAGAAAAAAAAAGGTTTCAAGATGTAGATCCTACCAAGATGTCTCACTCTGTCTCCCTTACTCACTTTGTCTGCTCCTTTCTTTGCTTCCAGCTGTTTTTTGGTCTCAATCATCCCCAATTTGAAGACAGGATGCTTCAGTTAGGAAGGTACTGTGAGCAAGAATGAGAGGAAAGGTCTCTCATCCCTGCCTATATCAGAGCAGATGTCTCTATTTTGTGTGTCATGCCTTCTACATAGTGCACAAAGCTTCCAATGCAAGGTTCTAGTGTGAATAAATAACTTCAATGCTTTAAATAATGTTTGGGTTAAAGGAAAATTAATGTAAACTATGTCCTATTCTTCAGCAAATCAATATACAGAAAGAGAGATAAAGGTGGATTTGGGGAAGACAGCATGCTAAAAGAAACTCAGAAGACTGGGATCCAGGTGGTGGCACACCTGGTTCAGTGAACACATTACAGTACACAAGGACCCAAGTTCAAGCCCCTGGTCCCCACCTGCAGGGGGAAAGCTTCACAAGTGGTGAGGCAGGGCTGCAGGAGTCTCTCTGCCCCTCTCCCTCTCTAGCTCCTCCTTCCCTCTCAATTTCTCTCTGTCTCTATCCAATAATTCAATAAATAAAAAAAAAAGTAACTTGAAAGACAAAGCCAAATTGAATGTGTATCTTATCTGAATCCTGGCTATAAAAAAAGCTATCTTTGGGGGAAAAAACCAGAGAAGTTTAAATATGACTGGGTATGCACTAATTGTGAATTTCACTGTATAATACTATGACAGTATGTTATACACAAAACTGATCTTTAAGAAACATGTACTAAAATATTTAGAGATGAAGAGGCGTGCTTTCTGAAATCTTACTTTTAAAACATACAGCATCCCCATACCTATGGACATCTAATATTTGATAAGGGGGCCCAAAAATGGGAGGAAGGAGGCTCTCTTCCATAAATGGTGCCGGGAAAACTAGGTTGAAACATGCAGAAGAATGAAACTGAACCACCTTATCTCACCAGAAACAAAAATCAACTCCAAATGGATCAAGGACCTGGATGTTAGACCAGAAACTATCAAATACTTAGAGGAAAACATTGGTGGAACACTTTCCCACCTAAACCTCAAGGACATCTTTGATGAAACAAACCCCAATTGCAATGAAGACTAAAGCTGAAACAAACCAATGGGACTACATAAATTGAAAAGCTTCTGCACAGCCAAAGAAACTATCACAGAAACAAAAAGACCCCTCTCACAGAATGGGAGAAGATCTTCACATGCCATACATCAGACAAGAGACTAAACACCAAAATATACAGAGAGCTCAGCAAACTTAGCACCAAAAAAGCCAATGACCCCATCCAAAAATGGGCAGAGGATATGAATAGAACATTCACTTCAGAGGAGATCCAAAAGGCTAACAAACATATGAAAAATTGCTCCAGGTTGCTGATTGTCAGAGAAATGCAAATAAAGACAACACTGAGATACCACCTCACTCCTGTTGAGAATGGCATACATCAAAAAGGACAGCAGCAACAAATGCTGGAGAGGCTGTGGTGACAGAGTAACCCTTCTGCTCTGCTGGTGGGAATGTAAATTGATCCAGCCTCTCTGGAGAGCAGTCTGGGGAACTCTCACAAGGCTAGACATGGACCCAGTAATTCCTCTTCTGAGGATATACCCTAAGGATTCCATAATACCCAATCAAAAAGTTATGTGTCCACCTATGTTCATGGCAGTACAATTCATAATAGCTAAACCCTGGAAGCAACCCAGGTGCCCAACAACAGATGAGTGGCTGAGAAAGCTGTCCAATGGAATACTGTACAGCTATTAAGAACAATGAACCCACCTTCTCTGACCCATCTTGGATGGAGCTAGAAGGAATTATGTTAAGTGAGCTAAGTCAGAAAGATAATCCCATTCAGAAACAGAAGCTGAGAAAGAAGATCAGAAAGGGAAACTAAAGCAGGATCTGACTAAATCTAGAGGAGGGCACCAAAGTATAAAACCTGTGGTGAGAGGGAGGGTGGACATTCGGCTTCCTGGGGCAGCGGGGGGGGGGGGTGGGGGGGGGCACAGTCTTTCGGTGGTGGGAATGGTGTTTATGTACACTCCTATTCAACTGTAGTCATATAAGTCACTATTAATATGAGAGGGGAAAACTGATTGTATGTCTTGAACTTTTAAAAACACTGACTAAGTCTTTTTAATTCATAGGCTGAGTCTTTGATACATTGACTCTCTCAAAAGCCTAGACCTGGGAGAACAGAAGCAACTGGTGGCACAGCTATATACAAGATGTTGGGTACTATACAGCAAACCCTAACAAAGGGACCTTTCAAAGTTAATCCAATTACCAAGTAATGTGATGCTAACAATAACTATCCATTGTCTTCTTGAACCCTAAGACAGCAGGAACCTCACATTTCCACAATAGAGCCTATATTTCCCCCAGTCCTGGAACCTTAGGGTGGGCCCCACTTTCCTGCATGCTTCTCTCAATTCATACCAAATGATATTGCACCCACCGATTGCAACCTAATCAATGTAACAAGTGCCACCTCAGCATGCTTCACTTCAGACTGTATCCAGAGACTTCAGGTGTGGAATGACAACCCTTCAGCTTCATTACTCAAGTGAGACCATTCCTTTCATAGTATTCTATAATTCCATTCCAGTTGGTTCACTTCCTAACAAAGTCCCAAAACCTAGATATAGACTAGGTAGCCTGAGATAGTTCACACGTATCCATAAACTAGGGCAAAATATATATCTGAAAGCAAAAGTACACAATAGTCTGCAGTGAGTACCCCCCAACACTTCATCTGCACTATTCCAGCCTTCAGGTCCATAATGGTTCAACGATTTGTTTGGCTTTGTATGTTAACTCTCTTTTCAGCCACCAGGTTCCAGATGACAGCAGGATGACAACCAGACTTCCCTGGACAGAGGACCCCACTAGTGTGTCCTGGAGCTCCGCTTCCCAGAGACCCACCCTACTAGGGAAAGAGAGAGGCAGGCTGGGAGTATGGATCTGCCAGTCAACGCCCATGTTCAGTGGGGAAGCAATTACAGAAGCCAGACCTTCCACCTTGTGAATCCCACAATGACGTTGGGTCCATACTCCCAGAGGGATAAAGAATGGGAAAACTATCAGGGGAGAGGAGTGGATGGGATATAGAGATCTGGTGGTGGGAATTGTGTGGATCTGTACCCCTCCTATCCTACGGTTTTGTTAATGTCTCCTTTTTAAAATAAATTAAAAAATAAATAAAATAAAAATAAAAAGGACACACACACACACACATAAAAAAAATACAGCAAAAATATAGCTGGTATATGACAGTAAGAGCTAGACCTCCGTGATGAGTTTCCGTATTGCTGACATGCTTCATTATAAGGTTTTGTTAATATGTGGCATACACTAGATCGACTGGCATTTAACCATCTTAATATTCCTTTAAGTTCTTATCCACACAAATTAAAGCTATGCACAGGCTGTTAACTTCTGTGCTTTACAGTTACACAATTCAATGACAGCACATAGAGAACCTATCAAATGACTCACTGCCTACCATGAGGAAGAGAGAGCTTACAAGCTACATAGAATCATGACTGCATGTTAAGTTTCCACCCATGGCTCTGATCCTGTTCTACTGTACAGATAAAGACTTACTGGCGGGGGCTGGGGGGTAGCACACCAGGTTATGTGCACATGGCGCAGAGCTCAAGGACCAGCATAAGGATCCTGGTTTGAGCCCCCAGCTTCCCACCTGCAGGGGGGATCGATTCACAAGCGGTGAAACAGGTCTGCAGGTGTCTATCTTTCTCTCCCTTCTCCCCCTCCTCTCTTGATATCTCCCTGTCCTAGCCAACAACAATAGCAACAATAACAATAACAACAAGGGCAACAAAAATGGGAAAAATGGCCTCTAGGAGCAGTGGATTCATAGTGCAGGCTCGGAACCCCAGCAATAACCCTGGAGACAAAAAAATAAATTACTGGCAAGCAGAGATTTCTGAAGACTCCTTGAGAGCCTCAGGTGGTCAGGTATGAAAGACAAGCCCCTAAGATGTTCTCTCAGACCTACCAGGACTCAACTCATGTATCGTCCCCTCCCCTCAGGCTCTGGGCAAGACCTAGAGATGCCCAAGGAACAACAAAATTAGCAAAAGTAAAGAAATGTCCCCTTGAAGATAAGATTATGAGAGGCTGGCACTTCTCAGCTCTTTTGTTCTTTCCATTCTCACTAGCTCTGATAAAGGGGGTTGCCATATTGCAAGCAAGCTGCCTGTGGCCTCAGAACATTTTGTGAGGAACTGAGGGCCAGAGTTCAAGAACCTACAAGGAATTGTAGCCACTTAACGAGCTCGTGAATGTGCCTGTTTGCTGGTCCTTTCCAGTCAAACCTTGGGGTGGCTACACAGCCGGTGACCCTGTGGCAATCAGCTGAGCTGTCATCAAGAAGTGCCATCACAGAGCTCCAGTGGCGCAATCGATTATCGCGCGGTACTTATATGAAGTGCCATTGTCTGCGAGGCCTATACATCAGACATTTCCCCTGCTTGCATGTGTGTGTGTGTGTGTGTGTGTGTGTGTACGCACGCGTGTGCGGGGGAGAAGGCAGCTCACTAGTAGTGGAGCAGTGCTGCAGGTGTCTGTCCTCTTGTTGTCTCCATATCTCTCCCCATCCTTCTCTGCTTCATTTTCTCTCTCTTTCTCTCCATATATATATATATAATGGTCACAGGGACCAATGCATTCAACATGCAGTCACTGAACACCAGCAATAAGCCCGGTGGCAATAATAATAAAGTCCAGCAGCTGGGTTCCTGACTATCTCCCAACTGTAGCTTTCAAAGGTCTCTCAAATCTTTAGGGCTACTGTCATAGTGGGAAACAGAACCAGCTAGAATTCTGCTACAATAGATTAAAGTCTAGAAAATACAGGATTTGGTAGCCTTTAAAAATATATTTTACATACTGTTAAATAAACAATTCAATAAGTACTCAAAATCCTTCTACACTCTAGGTTCTGATAAAAGGAAACAGAAATGATACAGATTATTATAACTACAATGAATACTAAATATTCATATTGATAAGAGTTTTTGAAAGAATGTATGATATAAAACAAAACCAACAGTTAACTTCACAGTTAAAAGTCCTTGGAAAATCTCAAAGAACAAACCTGTGAACTCCTGGAAAGCATTCTTTTCTTGCTTATTTTTAAGCTTTGAATTATAATGAATAAAACGTTCTACCTTCTTCCAACAGATACAATATGTAATATGTATTCTATCAGAACACTGACCATAAGAAGATCAAGCCAGGCATGAACATATGTCCAAACAAAACAGCAAAACTTATGGCCATTAACTTGGAAAACAAATTCCTCCCCTGGCCATGTTCAACTCAATAACTGTTATCATGGTCTTCAAACCAAATTTATATCTGAACTCTCTGGAAGCGGCCAGGAGCTAGTTCACTGGGTAGAGCCCGTGCCTTACCAAGGAAGCATGAGTGATACAGCACTAAGAGACGCTGCTGTATGGGTGGCAGACTGGTGCTCTCATGTCTCGCCCTGGTTCCTTCCCTTTGGACTTTTAATAAAAATGAGTCTTGAAGGTTGCTCAGTGGCTTATGTATGCAAGAGGGATTTGGTTCACTTCCTGAGAGTGTATTTAATCAATAATTAAGTAACTCACTGAGGGAGAAAAGGCATCTGACTGGGTGATGGGGTGAACATCTGGGAATCTGTGAGACAGAGACTGCTTGGGAGTCCTTGGGCACAGGCTTCTCCAGCCTGCAAGGTGGTTTTCTCTTCAATCCATTGTGACTGCACATGCCTGTACTGCAGGACACATGCCTAAAATGCTGGCACTACAAGCCTTTTACTTACAATTGCAACTGGCATTGTTCTCCTCCATTAAATGTGTTCTGTCTCTCTCACAAGTTGTGCAAAGTCTGGCTATAGAGTGACTGTGCTCACAAGCACCCTCTCTCTAGGCAAACAGATTTTTATTGGTTTATGTTCTTCTATCAGAGCACTGCTCAGCTCTGGATTATGGTGGTGCTGGGGATAGAACATGGGACCTTTGGTGCCTTGGGCATGACAGCCACTTTGAATAACCATTATGCTGTCCTTCCAGCCCCAGAGCAAGGTTAAAAATCACACTGTCCCATTTGGCAATGTGCTATCTTCAAATAAACCCCAGTGACCTTAAGAGCTTTAGCTTCCTTTCCTATAAAATGGAAAAGCCATGTGCTCTGTAGCTTTGAGAATTAACCATGGTCAGTGCACAGTGCTTATTTCCAGTTGCATGTCATAAACTTGGATAAGTCCTATATGAATGTCCCAGCCTTTGTTTTTAGCAAATTCCAGATGATTTCATCTATGCTATATATACAACTAGATTCTTCATTTCATATACAGATAACTGGTGCAGTGCTATTTTCAACAGTATATTATTTAAGCTGCCTGGAAATATTTTAACCATATCATTACTTGCCAGCTTACAAAATAGCCCTCTACCCTGTGCTCTACTGTAATTTATTGCAAGTATCTCAATTTTAGATAATCCAAATTTTAATCAAATATTTTATCTCTTTTACTTTCATTTTAGCTTAAGAATGCCTTTTAGTTTTTTATTAAAGTAAAAATGCATTGCTTTTGTAATAAAGCTCACTGATAAAATGATAATAAAATGAATATTCCCATGTTATTTGAATACTGTCAATTATATAGGGATCTTTAAAAATCTGTTTAAATGTACCATTGCAGAAAGGGTGAAAGGTGGCTCAGTGGGTAGAGAATGCACCTTGCTGGTATGGAGTCCTGAATTCAATCCCTGGCATGACAGTGCTGTGCTCAATTCTCTCTTGCTCATGATAAATAAATTATATAGACAGAGGAGGAGGGGAATCATTAAATTCTACCCAATATAGGACATTCCACAAAACTGAAGTCTTTAAAACAAACTCTATTATAAGGTCATCATTTCTACAATAATTAAGATGTAGTACATTAATAAAAAATAAAATCTGTAGAAAACTGAATGCATTGGAAAGTACATTTACATAAAAAATAAAATACTGTTCCCCTAAACGTCCAAAAATTCAGACCCCTGAAAAAAGCCACACAGACTATGATGTGAAAGGAGCAAACTAAGAAAGGTTTTTTTCCCTCTTTAGAATCAACTGGTTGCATTCAGAAACTCATCAGCCCAGAAAACAGGACAATTCTGTTCGACTGAATACTTAGTTTGAAGTACTTACTTCAATAAAAAAAGAAAAAAACTTTAACTAGAATATTTTTAAATCCAAATAACAAGACTGAAAGTAAAATAAATGGAACTGTTATTGCCAGGCCTGCATTTTTCCTGCACATAAATAAGAAAGATCCTTCAAATTTATAGACGTCTAGGAAAACAAAACAAACCAAGGAAACAAACAGGAAGGCTGGAGTGTGGCTACTAAGACAGGGCTGAGCAGACAAGACCAATTCGGGAACGTTATGTAATATTAATTGAGGGGCTTAGTCTACTTCAGTCAACGATTAGATGTAGTTAACGTCTATTATTTCAAGATATTATTTTTACGTATGGAAAGTAGTAGTTTACAGTCAGCTTATCTGTGCTCCAGCACTTCTGAAGATGTTGCCACATTTCTGGAATTTGACCCCCAAAAAACAGTACTCAAATTTATTCTTTTAGACCTATAAAGACTCTAGATTGGGGAAAAAACATAAAACACATAATATTTTTGTCCTATTCTATCCAGTAATAAAAGAGAACACTGCCTAATTAGTATCTTTTTACTTGCTTTCCTTTTTCACACCAAGACATTATACCTTTCATAATCATGTAATCATTAAAGCCAAACGACTTCATTGGAATTATTTTTAATGATTCATTGTCTTTATGGTTACAGTCTGCTCAGTAATGACTGAACCAATCTGAAAAAGCACCGTGTGCCTAGAACATAAAACGCAGCGTTAAGATGTTCCTGACACCATCAACAGGAGAGGGTCTGAAGCAGTTGCCCGTTTAACTTCATGCATAGATAGAGACGAGTGACTACTGAAACGCATGCTTACACGTGTCTACTGTCCTAAACAACTGAAGTGTCACACCAAGGATACACAGTGTGTGACTCCACAACTCTGCGTTTTGTGTTTGCTTATGTCTATACAGGTGTTCTGCCTTGGGTACTGGACGAGCGTTTTACAAAATGTTAAAACTGGAGCAGTACAGGGAGAAGGCATTTGGGCTTTACTCATTCTCACAACTTCATATAAATCAGTAAAAAAAAAAAAAATTCAACTAAAACAGTTTAAAATCCAAATAATAAAAACTCAAAATGAAGAAAAAGTAATTATTACAGTCAGGGCTGCACGTTCACTGCACAAAAATCAGATGTGTCTATTTTATTTTATTTTTTTGCCTCCAGGGTTGTTGCTGGGGCTTAGTGCCTACACAATTTCACCATTCCTGGCCATCATTTTTCTTGATAGAAGATGAGGGGGAAAGATAAAGAGATGAAGGGAAAGATAGAAGGAGAGGCAGGTGGGAATCAAGGATTTGAACCTGGGTCCTTGCATATATGTGCTGACTGTGTGATCAACTACTCGGGTCCCAGAAAGACATGTTTATTTCATACTAAACTAGAAGGCCAGACAGCACTTTAACATACCTATTTAGACCCACACTATTGAATATAGCAGCCACTAACATAGTTAAAACAAAACACACTTTACAAATTGGCTTTTAGCAGCACAAGTGACATTTTCTGTTCCCAGAAGCCACATGTTGCCAGTAGTTACTACAGGGACTAACACAGTGTGATAAAGAAAGTCCTATATGGCAGCATTGTTAGTTTTTAACATTTATTTATTTATTTATTCATTTATTCATTGCCTCCAGGGTTTATCACTGGGGCTCAGTGCCTGCACTAGGAGTCCACTGCTCCTGGCGGCCATCTTTTTTCCTTCCCCATTGTTGTTGTTGCTGCTACTATTACTGTTGTTGTTGCTGCTGCTGCTGGATAGGACAGAGAGAAATGGAGAGAGGAGGGGAAGACAGAGAGGGAGAGAAAGAGAGACACCTGAAGACCTGCTTCACCGCCTGTGAAGCTTCCCCCCCCCCCCGCAGGTGGGGAGTTGGGGGCTCGAACTGGGATCCTTGAGCTTCACCCGGTGCTTTATCGCCCCACCACCAGTTTTTCACTTTTTTGTTCCCTGGCAAATTCAAGATGTCTTTTGTGTGTGTGAGAGAGAAGCAGAGTCTTATGCAATGGTTTGAACCAGGGACAAATGCATACAAGATATGAACTCTCCTGGAGAACCAACTCTCTACTCCTGGGCCACACTGTTAGGTAATCACAATAAAAAAAAACTGTTTATGGGGGTCCAGGTGGTGGCACATCTAGTTAAGTGCTCACATTGTGGTGCACAAGGAACAGGGTTCAAACCCCTGGTTCCCACCTGCATGGAGAAATCTTCATGAGTGGTGAAGAAAGGCTGCAGATGTTTCTCTGTCTCTCCCCCTCCACCCCCTCCCTTCTCAATTTCTCTCTGCCGCTATCCAATAATAAATAAATAAAACTGCTTATGAATAAAGGAAACAATGAATAAATGACTTAGTTTAAGAAGAAGCCGGGCTGGCGAGACAGCATAATGGTTATGCAAAAAGGCTCTCGTTGCCTGAGGCTCTGAAGTCCCAGTTTCAATCCCCGGCACCACCATAAGCCAGAGCGGAGCAGTGCTCTGGCCTTTTTGTGTATCTCTCTCTCATTAAAATAAATAAAAATTATTTAAAAAGAAGAAGAAGCCACCCTTCTAAGAATTTAAGAATCCATTCTGAATATGGTAGGAGTACATAACTCTATAGTTAATCTTTATTTTTTAAATCCTAATCATGGTTATTTTTTAATTGTTAAACATCTCAACTCAAACTAATTAACAAAAACAAGTGTGAGAAGAGTCCACATTTCCCAATTTTAAAATAAATATCAAAACATGTGAGTAGCACACAAAATAATTCACAGCAAATTAACCTCAGAATTCTTGAAAATTTGCCTGTGTTTTAAAAATCACATTAGACATCCACTAGAATGGTTAAAATCATAAAGACGATAACACAAAGTGTGGGAAGGAAAAGGCTCTCTCAGGTTTGGTGGAAGTGTAAATGCTGTAACTATTTTAGAGAAATATCTAGCAATTTCTTCTAAGACTAAACATACCTCTCTCTGCCTTATGACCCTGTAGTTCCCTTTTCTGAGAAGAGTATGTCTATAGGAACCTGCAGCATAACATTCACAGAAACTTTTTTGTCTTTCTTTTTTTCAATAGAGACACAGAGAGAGAGAGTGAAAGAGACAACCGCACCAAAGCTTCCTTCCCTGCAAGAGGGTCAGGCTTGAACCACCCAAGTGAGTTATTCCTCACGGAAGCATGGAAACTTTACTCTTAATAGTCAAGAACTGGAGACAGCCTCTTTGTATTCCTATAAGCGATAAACTGTGGTACAGTCAGGCCACAGCCATGGGAGGCAACAATTAAAAAGAAGGAGCCCCACTTCCCCAGAGTCCTGCCCCTTGGGGAAAGAGAGAGACAGGTTGGGAGTATGGATCGACCTATCAACACCCCTGTTCATCTGAGAAGCCAGACCTTCCACCTTCTGCACCCCATAGTGACCCTGGGTCCATACTCCCTGAGGGTTAAAGAATAGGAAAGCTGTCAGGGGAGGGGATGGGATAAGGATTTCTGGTGGTGGGAGTTATGTGGAATTGTGCCCCTCTTATCCTATGGCTTAGTGGTGTTTCCATTTTATAAATAAAAATTAAAAAAATAAATTAATTAAGCATCAAAAAAGAATCATTTTATAATGTCATGAATAAATCTCAAAGTCATTCTGATATGGGAACAACAAGCATACATACCATTGACTTCATTTATATGAAGTTCAAGAACATGGTAAAAGTTAATCAAGGGTAAGACGAAACGAGTTCTTTGATGCCTCTCTGGAAGAGGACTGAGGAGTGGCCAGGTTGATGGAAGTGGGCTGTATCTTAATTCTGATTTTCAGAATTTATAGGTCTTGTTTGTTAACCAACAAAAAACTACTAGAGTAAGAGAACAGGTTGTGAATTTAGATTCCTCTTATTTGCAAAAGCATTGCTAATTCTAACATGGATAATGGCAAACTGAGACACTAGGTTGTGAGAAAATGATCACATGACTTACAGGGGTATTTCAGAAGGGACAGTTCAGCTAATATAGCAGGATGGGGAGTGCTTTCCACAGAATTGTGCTCCTTGTAAAGTCTCTCCTCATCTGAGGGTAATCAATTTAGGCCGGTCAGCGTTCCAGGATTCTGCTACAGATAAATTACTAATGCTATCGCAAAGACGCAGCCTATGCCATAAGGTTTTCCTATGTCAAGTTTGTCCTTAATAATTTGCATCTAGTTTTTTATGCAATCCCCAATTTCTTGTAGTCTTGAGAGACTAATGGGATTAAAATGTCCTTATTTCCAAAATAATTGCAAAAGTTGCAAAATATTTAAGTCATTCTGAAATAATTGTAAATTATTGGCAGTTCATGTACATTGAGAGGGAAGAGTGACTTCACTAAGTTTACAGTTATTTTATTAAGGTTTTGCTTAACTTTTCCTCACGTTATATTATACAAAACATAACTTCTGGGGTCCAGGAAGAAGTAAATAACTTTCCACCTCCTTTTCTTGTTTATTTATTTATTGGGGGACTAATGTTTTACAGTTGACAGTAAGTGCAACAGTTTGTACATGCATAACATTTTTCAGTTTTACACATAACAAACAATACAACCCCCACTAGGTCCTCTGCCATCTGTTCCAGGACCTGAACCCTTTTCTGACACACAATCTTTTTGTAAGGCTGGTGAGGGGCACACTAGTACTTGGCCATTGAACAATGCAAAATCTATCAATTTGCCAAATGTCCCACTCTTTCTCAAAACAAACAAGTAATGAAAAATTGCAATTTCCAATACTCCTCTAAAAAAAAAAAAACGCTCTGAAACCAAACAAAGGCAGGGTTACACTGACTATGAACTTTAGGACGACTGACATCCACAGCTGTGCACATGAAAAGCATCTCTCTATATTGTGTGTCTGTGTGGAAGTACCTGAGTTAGAGTGAGGAAAAGTTGGAGTTTGCATCGGGCAATTCCGTCCCCACGGGGTATGTAGTAGTATTGCCACTACTACAGTAGGTGAACATTTCAAGAGCATGAACCCTCTTATAAAATTCATAGAAACGGGCTGGCAAAATAGCTTACTTGGAGTGTACTGCTTTGCCATCCACGTGAGCCAGGCTCAAGCCACCTAGTCTGCTCCCAGTACTGGAGGAAGCTTCAATGTGGTTTCTTTCCCACTCTCTATGCTTCCATGTCTGTCCGCAAAAGACAGCCTGGAGCAGTGAAACTCCAGCAACGATTAAAAAAATAAATTATAGAAATTACTGACTCAATATGTGGCCTGGCTACTCCAGCTGTTCTAACTTTATATGTCCAACAAACAGCTGTTCTAAGTTCTCAGAAGAGAAAGATTTGCAGGACCTGTGTGCCAAGGAAGAGATGCTTAGCGCGGACTAATACAAGGACAAAAGCTGATTCTATTTTAAAATGCAGTCGTCCGTGACAGCCAACTGACCAACAGTGTGCCCCAGTACCACTGCCTTGTATTTGTCTGCACAACACTTTACAATTTGAGACACGTTCTCCACAGACTCAATTACTCTTCTGCTGCACTCCATGTACTGCTCTAGGCACCTATAATTTCTGACCCCAAAAGAAACAGGTCAAGAACTGTCCAAAGGGACAGGACTTAGGTGTGCTGATTTCTTTGTGTGGACTGAAGTAGACTGCATGTCTTTTGTGAGAGAGGCCTTGAGTTCCATCCCTTAATACTACATGAGGACAACAAAGACAAAAACAAAAGGAGCGGAACCCTGGATGGTGGAAATGTGCTTTGTTCTCTTCTCTCTCTCTCTCTCTCTCTCTCTCTCTCTCTCTCTCTACATAATAGTATAAAAACTAAGGGAGATAGTTGTCTCAGTAGCACACATAGGACTACTAGTTCAAACTCCAGTATATTTAAAAAATAAAAGATAATATAATGCTTTCTCTTATATCGTACCTTCTTATGTCATATCTTTTCTGTCACACCATACAGTGGTCTGTTGGGATTCAGGGGGGGCGGGGGGGAGATGGATTCCTTGATATTGAAGCTAGAAACGTGGGGCTCTTTAGCCCCCAGAGCTGTAACCGAAGGGTTTGAAGATGCCCTAAGTTTAGGAAACCTACATTATAAAGAAAATTATGGGAGTCACACTCAGTTTATCTTTTGTGGTTAGGAGACATTTATGTTACCCAAGCCTTTCAGTTAAACATTCAAACTTGGGAGTCGGGCGGTAGCACAGTGGGTTAAGCGCACATGGAGCAAAGTGCAAGGGACGGCGTAAAGATACCGGTTCGAGCCCCTGGCTCCCCACCTGTAGGGAGTCGCTTCACAGGCGGTGAAACAGGTCTACAGGTGTCTGTCTCACTTTCTCTCCCCCTTTCTGTCTTCCCCTCCTCTCTCCATTTCTCTCTTCCCTATCCAACAACAGCGACATCAATAACAACAACAATAATAACTACAGCAACAATAAAGAACAAGAGCAACAAAAGGGAAAATAAATTTAAAAAAATTTAAAACTTATGGCAAAGTTGAGTGCCTCTTGAACAGAGGAATTGTCTCTTGTCCAGTTCAACTGCCAAACCTTTTGTCACATGTTTTACCTTGACATATTCATACAAAAGATGACAACCAGAGCAGGAGGGCTAATTATATATAATCTGTCAACTTCGCTAGGTCACAAGTGTCCAGACATTTAATCATGAGTTTCCTGGATATTTCTGCATGGCAGTTTTTAGATAATATGTACATTTAAATTGGCAGACACTGACTACAGTGGACTGCCCACCATAATGTGGACAGGCCTCACCCAATAAGCTGACCACCTAGACCTAACAAAAAGACCAACCCCTCTCCCCACCAAGAGAGAACTGCCAATCTTCAGAGTTAAAACTGCAGTATCATCTTGACTGGGATCTCTAACCTCAGAGCCTTTGGATATGAGCTACATTAACTCTTCCCCTGTCTCTGGTCTGATGGACTTGCCTACCAGCAGATTTTGGTCCTGACAGTCTGCAAAAATCACAGAAACTAGTGTGTCTTTCTTTCTCTCCTGATTCTGTTTCTCTGGGAAACTCTAATATATACAGCTCTTTCTGTAACCATGGACACATGTAAAACTAAAAAAAAAACAAAAACTTAACACATACAGATAAAGACTACTCTCTGTAAATGTAATTCTACTATGTTGCTAATAAATCAGAATCACATCATCACTACTTAATTTAAAGTCAATAATCCCCCAAAATGTCTCATGCATTATTTTGCTAATAAGAACCCAGTTCAGGTTTAACCATTGCATTTGGAAGAATTACATTCTTAAAAAATTAACTTTTTAAAAGGAGGACCACATCCTGGATTTGTCTTGTGTTCTCATGCTTCAACCTAGGATAAATGGTTTTGGCAAGAACACTCTAGAGGCGGGGCTGTGTATTTTTTACTGTGTCGCCACACTTAATCTCGTGTACATATGACCCACCCCCTTGTAGCCCACATTCTGTTAAAATGATTCACCAACTAAGTTTAAGGACACTGTATACTTAAATATTCATCATACAGTAAAGGGTGATGATGAGCTGCTGGTTTTGCAGTAGAAACTTACAAGTGATGAATTTGAAGGACAACAACAAAGTAAACAGCGAGATAATTCACCTCAAATGACTTGCTAATACAATTGCTGGGGAAGGACCAGGGATGATGTCAGTCCATCCACCTCCTACTCACTCTATGAAGACCAGATCCCTGGTAGCTGCCTCTGTGGTTTTCTTTGACTCTTAATACATGCAGATTCTGTGCTTTCTGTCTTGTTTTAGTTATGGTTTGGGATAAGTGGGGGGGGGGGGTGTCAAAGAACAAGTTTCTATTCCCAAATCCTTAGGGAAAAAATTCTTAGCAGAAGATTATTGAAAATAAGAAATCTCAAATCTATGGTGAATCCTGACCTGGCCCTAGTTGCGGGCTCTCGCTCTCTCGCCCTCTCTCTCTCTCTCTCTGTTTATTGCGGGAATAAATTCATACTTATTGTAATAGAACTGGAAAGTACAACTGAAAAGGAATAAAGTTACCCACTTATCCATCACTTGGAGCAAAGTTATGTTAACATTATTTTCCCCCCTTTTGTTGCCTTTGTTATTTATCATTGTTATTGCTGTCATCGTTGTCGGATAGGACAGAGAGAAATGGAGAGAGGAGGGGAAGACAGAGGGGGAGAGAAAGACAGACACCTGCAGACCTTCTTCACCACTTGTGAAGCGACTCCCCTGCAGGTGGGAAGCCGGGGGCTCAAACCGGGATCCTCACACCAGTCCTTACGCTTTGTGCCATGTGTGCTTAGCCCGCTGCGCTACTGCCTGGCCCCCTATGTTAATATTATTAATCATCCCTCTATGGTATCAATGGTCACAGTGCTGTTTTTTGTTTCATTGACCATTTGAATAGTTTATACTATAAAGCCAGTACAATGGCTTTCTACCGATAAATCGCACATTTAGATTCAAAAGCAAGTAGGGCCAGAAAAATAGCTCACTTAGGTAGAGTGCTTGGTCTGTCATCTGCATGACCCAGGTTCAAGCTTGGCCCCCACAGTACTGAGCAATGCCTTGGTGCTGTGATGTCTTTCTATCTCTGCCTTTATCTATCTGAAGAAGTTGGCCTGGAGTACTTAAGACCAAAAAGAAAAAGATAATGAAATGCAGAAAGATATTAAAATATAAGACTGAATGTCAAATGAAAAATTCCGTGACATTAAAATTCTTGATTTTTGTCAATTCAAGACACTAGGATTTGACTCTGAGATGGCTTTTCTCACCCAGGTGTGGTAGCCATCACTACTTCTTCTAGTTAAATTTATTTTGTAATTTGACAGGACAGAGATAAATTGTGAGGGAGAGGGAGGCAGAGAAATACCTGCAGTACAGCTTTATCTCTTGTGAAGCTTTCCCCCTGCAAGTGGGGACCTGGGCCTTGAACCCAGGTCCCTGGCACAGGATAATGTGTGTGCTCAACCGTATGCACAGTGCCTGCCCTCTGTCATCATTTCCCATTAGAATTTCACACACATATTTCATCTATAAGATGTAAATGTGGATATGATATAGAATTGCCAACACAGATTTTGAACTAGTGGTGCTATTGTTGTCTATAATTATTTTATTAGCAGTTTTCACAGTAATGGTAGAGGCTGTGCCTATCAGAGGTCTCGCTCTCTATCTCTCTCCATATAAATAAACAATAAATTAAAGAAAACCACTCCTTTTATTTTCACAGTCAGAATTCTTGAGGACAATGTTTATTTTAATGCTGCAAGTCACCTACAAACAACCCTACAGTTTGGGGGATCTAATATACTCTGAGAAAGAGAAAAATTTCCTAGACAATAAAAAAAAACTAAAGAGAACATAGCTGGCAATACTAATTTATGGTTTTCTAAAGATTTCTTTATTGGGGAATTAATGTTTTACATTTGACAGTAACTACAATAGTTTGTACATGCATAACATTTCCCAGGCGTTTTTTGTTTGTTTGTTTGTTCTGTTTTTTAATCCTCCAGGGTTACTGCTGAGGGTCACCATTCCTGGAAAACCTTCCTCTCTCTTCTTTTCTCTTCCTTAGTTTCTTCTTTTTAATAGAGGGTGAGAGATGAGAGGTGGGAGGGAGGGACACACACACACACACACACACACACACACGGAAAGGAGAGGAAGAGGGAGAGAAGCAAGCAGCACTGCAGCACTGCTCCACTACCTGTCAAGCTTTCCTGAATCCAGGTCATGGAACACAGTGCCACCAGTTCCAATACTGATTTACCTACAGGTAAAGCTAAAAGTCAGGGTGAATTGAACAGAATGATTTTCCTAGACCCAAAACCTATAAATTGATTACACTGGAACTATGATGGATTTCTTTTTCTCTTTTTAAATCAGAGCACTGCTCAGCTCTGCCTTAAGGTAGTGCTGGGAATTGAACCTGGAACCTACTAGCCTCAGGTTATGAGTCTTTTTGCATAACTATTATGCTGTCTCCCCAGCCCTATTATGACCAATTCCCACAAAATTCTTATGTGCCTATTTTGAGATTCATCACATCCCTTAGCTATGAATTAGTATTTTATGAATTAGTATACATATTTTATGGCTCTACAAAAGTGACTTGAAATCAGGTTCTCTGTTGAATTCATTTTCCAGTTCATCCCCTACTTTGCCTTCTCCAACTGGCTAAGTAAATCTTAAAGGAACAGATTAGTCATTTCTGTATCTCAGGACAAGTCTATCATAACTGTTGCTCCAACATATCTTGAAGTTGAAGAATTCAGTAACTATTAACTACACACATTATTTTACTGCTTTAGTTAAGTAACAACTATTTCTATAACAACAGTTCTGAAATATGACAAAACACAAGGCAGAAGAATATAAATCCTTCTGTGGAAACACAATAGAATCTATTTTCAATAAAGTTTCTTATTCTTTGACTGTGGACTAGGAAGGATAATATTAAATACCTAAGTCCCCCGAGATAGGAAAACACATTAATGAAGGAAGTTTCTATTTTCCAGTAACTTTTAACAGATGGCTTCCAAACACATACTACAGATTTAACTGATAACTTCACCCTATAAATATGCTGGAAAACATTAAAAATAGATTACAGCACGTATGCCTTCTGGGGCAAGTGAAATGATAAAAGAAATTTTGTAGTATAGAAGCTCCTGGTTAAGAGATAACACTTGTTTACAACTCTGATTCCAACCTTTTAACAGAGTTAATGGATTAAAATGTGGCAGCCCTATAAACAACATTTGAGGGTATTTAATTTGCCTTAACATCCTAACACAGTATAAGAGTAGTTTCCCTTTTAACAGAAATATTTTTGTGACAGCTTAGGGCTTTAGAATTTAATTATTTTTCTGTTTTCTTATTTAGCAAGTTATATCCAAAAAAAACCTCAGAAATTTACTTATTGTACTCTATTATGTAAAAGACACACAAAGAAAACTTGACAAAAAGAAAAGTGAAAGCTATCTTTGAAGGAGTTTTTGTGCTCAAGAGCATTCTCCCTCTAGAATTCTTAGAATTCTCTTTGGAGCTGACTTTTTTTTTTTTTCCCCTTCTTTCTTTCAATCATTTCAGACCTAAGGTCTTAACACAGCTGAAGTGAGTTATCTATTTGAAGGCAAAAACAAAATGGTGAGTTTAAGAAACAATCAGGGAGTCAGGCGGTAGTGCAGCAGGTTAAGAGCAGGTGGCGCAAAGCACAAGGACCGGCGTAAAGATGACGGTTCGAGCCCCCGGCTCCCCACCTGCAGGGGAGTCGCTTCACAAGTGATGAAGCAGGTCTGCAGGTGTCTGTCTTTCTCTCTCCATCTCTGTCTTCCCCTCCTCTCTCCATTTCTCTCTGTCTTATCCAACAACAGTGACATCAATAACAACAATAATAACTACGACAATAAAACAAGGGCAACAAAAGGGAATAAATAAAATAATTTAAAAAAAGAAAAAAAAAAAACAATAAAAAATGCAGCCAGGAGGAGGCTTGGTCAACAAGACAGCTCTTCTGGGAGGATATCTGCTTTGCCATGTGCACCAGCCAAATTCCAGCCTGGACCCCAGTGCACTGGAGTAGTTTTAGTGTTGTGATTTCCTTTCTCTTTTATCTTTCTCTATCTGAAAAAGGCGGTCCCAAGCCCGGAAGCTTTGGTGACAAGGACGACAGAATGAAACTCATGTTTAATTTCAAGATGGACAAATGTTAATGACCCCATGAGGATCATCCACACATCCTGGGATCACACTACATCACCCTTCACGTGGCCTGAGAACTTCTGACACCACCCTTCAGAGTTGAGGAAAGGAAGAATCCTCTCATAGCCACCAGTGCATATAGAGCCCTGTACCCACCCACTTGGGGGCTCCTTCCTGTGTCTGTGAGTGACCCAAGAGTGGTTCCACCTGATGAAGAGTGTCGCCTGGGTGTCACATCACTTTCTTCATGCCTGTTCTGAAGGGACCGCCCTTAGAGCTGGCTCCGTTTACTCTTGTCAACATATAAGCATAACATTATTTTTTAATGAATGTTTTTTTTTTACATAGTCTTTATTTTGAAAAGGATTTACTTATTTATTTAAGAAACAGTGACTGAGACCATCATATGCAATGTCAGGGATCAAACTCAATGCCTCATGTACCAAAGAATGGATTCTACCTGCTAAACCACTGCCTGGCCACAAAAGAAATGTTTATTTTATAGAAAAATATTATATATATAAATATACATATTTTTTTATAGCAGCCTGACTCCATTTCCCCAGCAAATTATCATGAGATTATCTATTCTCCTTCATGGCAAAATTATACAGAGAGGGAAGGCTGGAGATGAGAGATCTCACTGGACAGGTTACATGCTTTGCACCTTGTGTACAGACCAGCTTCAAGCCTCAGCACTACAGGGGAGTGGCCAAGGAATAGGGAGGTGGAGTCCAGCGCTTTGTTATCTCAGACCCTTTATCTCTTTCTCCCTTGGTCTATCTGAATGCAAGTAGTCAGCCCAGGAGTGATGAAATCATGCATACACAAAAACACCAGCTCCTCAAAATAACTAAAATAAAGTATAATCTGTGAGTGCTACCTCTGATCTCTCCCATACTCTGAGGAACTGAATATACCTTCCGAGTATGGTCAGCCACAGACAGTCTGCTCTCACCAGATTGCCAAAGACCTTCAGGTTCCAAGTTCAGCTCTCACCCAGTCTGAGATGCACCTTCAGAGTCCCCTCATCACCGCCTCCCACCCCCAATTCTGACTTGGCTTGCTCTCTGGGCACCATGCACTGTCCTAACACTCACAACTCTTCCCCCCTCCTCCGCCTCCCACTGTGGAGGTTCTCGGCCTCTTCTCCACTCTCAAGGGCCTCATCCATCTCTATCTCCTTGGGTTCTGAAATCCAGCTGCCCACTGATGGTACAGACATGACTAGCAGGCACCTCACACCTAATGTATCTCTCTGTGTTATTCTTTCTCCTTCCACGTCTGCAGCTGTCTCCCAAGTTCTGCTCCTGATAACTCCATTGTTTTAGGCGCAAGACCTGTGGCCATATTTTCTTACCAGGACGTCGGCTGATCCAATCTATTCAACCCTCAAACTATATCCAGAATTGGAGTGACATTTGGCCACCACTTTGTTCAAAAGTTCCCCAGTAATAAACAGTAGCCCACGTTCTGATAATGGTTTACAAGGAACTACATGCTAAATCCATTAATCTGTCTCACATACAGCCCCCTCCAGGAGTCTGCTCCAATCAGCTAATCTCCCTGATGGCTCTGGAATGTGACATGCCACTCCTGCCTGCCTGAGGCTTCTGCGTCTGCTGCTCAATCTGCTTGGAATGCACTTCTCTGGAGTCTGCCTAACTTCCTCCAGCAGAAGGGTATTCACATTTTAACTTTTCGGTGGCCACTCCTTTGGAAACCTGCAACTAGTAACCTCCGCCCCCTTTATTTTTTGGTGACACTTTTCACATTGTAATATATGCTTTGCTTTTGTTTTGTTTTGTTTATCCCACTGTGGTGTGTTGGAGGCAGCTTGTCTTGGCTCATAAAGGTCTATTCCTAAATTTTCATGAATTCTGCTATGCAGCCTTTATATTACAGTCATTAAAACCTTCCAGGACTGGGGGCCAGGCAGGTTAAGCGCAAATGGCGAGAAGCACAAGGATCAGTGTAAGGATCCCAGTTCAAGACCCCGGATCCCCACCTGCAGGGCGGTCGCTTCACAAGCAATGAATGAAGCCAGTCTGCAGTGGTCTAACTTTGTCTCCCCGTCTTCCCCTCCTCTCTCGATTTCTCTCTGTCCTATTCAACAATAACAACAACAATAACAAGGCCAACAAAATGGGAAAAAAAGAAAAGGCCTCCAGGAACAGTGGATTCATAGTACAGGCACTGACGCCCTAATGATAACCCTGGAGGAAAGAAAAAAAAAAAAAAACCTTGCTGGACTAGGGCGATATCTCAGTGCACTAGAGCACAGGACTTGCATGCCTGAGGGGCCATCCATTCCTGGCACTCTTATATGCCAGAGTTTAGTAGTGCTCTGGGGCTTCTTTCTCTCTCCTTCTCTCTCTCTGGAAGAATCAATATTGGGTTGTAGAGAAAGTCATGACATTTTCTATGTTTTTCTGTGTAAAAATGTGTCATGACTTTCCCAATAACCCAATGCATGCAGACATATGTTTAGTATAAGTTATGATACTATAAACAAAGTTAAATGTCCCACATATTACTTCCTACCATCTAACTACACAATTTACTCCAAGTTCTAATCAGTAAGGTGGAAGCACTGTAAACTGTATATGACATAACACCTTTCCATAATGTCATACTGATAGCTTAAATCGGTCACAGTGATAATTCTACAGCATATAAACTGGCAAACACTGGGAGTCGGGCGATAGCGCAGTGGGTTAAGCACAGGTGGTGCTAAACGCATGGACCAACTAAGGATCCCAGTTCGAGCCCCTGGCTCCCCACCTGCAGGGGAGTCCCTTCACAGGTGGTGAAGCACGTTTGCAGAGGTCTATCTTTCTCTCCCCCGTCTTCTCCTCCTCTCTCCATTTCTCTCTGTCCAGTCCAACAACGATGGCATCAATAACAACAACAACTACAACAACAATAAAAAATAACAAGGGCAACAAAAAAGGAAAATAAATAAATATTAAAAAATAAAAAAGAAATTGGCAAACACTAAAAATCAGGACCTCTCTCCCTACATTAGAATCAATTAAACATTTGTCATTACCAGCACTGTGTTATTCTGCTACAGTTCATTACCTATTATGTGCCAAATATATAGTAATCACTTAAAATAATGAATGGCTGAGAAAATTCACTTTGCTCAAAGTCCCTTGCAAAAGTAAAATGAGAGTCAAGAAACCACAAAGTTGTGCTCTTACTTGACAAGTCACAGTAATTTAAATGCCCCATAAAATGATTCAACTTAGCTACAGTTGGAAATTTCCCAATTGTACTTTACTTTTTATTGAATTTTGAATTTGTTTTGTTTTTTAATGAGAGAGAAATGTAGAGGGAAACAGAACGAGTACTAATGGTGGTGCTGGGGATTGAACCTGGGATCTCAGATCCTCAGGCCTGAGAGTTTGCTGCATAATTATTATGGTATCTTCCAGCTCAATTATAATTTTATAATTTTGTTTTTGAGTAATAATGGATTTTAACAATTTATTTAAAGGCTTTAAATAAAGCATGTGTCTTCAGAGATTTGTAATACAACTAAATACGACTGAAAGTTTTTATACTGTTGTAATGATTCACCTTTGAACTTCTGGAAGCTGTAAACACACACAATAAATGCATCATTAACCCACAATAAATAAAGTTTACACTTTTCAAAGGCAAGACACAATGAATGATCCTCTTAATTACTTGTTTAAATGACCCAGGACTCTCTTTTTATTACCAACTGCAGGGAATAAGCCATAGCAAAATACGATGAAACAAGACAGATAATTTACAAGAGAAAAGGAAATATTTCAGTATTTAGAAAGTCCTCGAGCTACAGTCCAACAGCATTTATCTTGTGCGTGATAAGCAAATGTATTACAATGCATTAAAAACCCTGTCAAACATCACTGCTTTTAACAAGCCTAGTTCTAAATATATACCCAGTCCATTTTGCTGAGGCAAGCTTTGAAAAATATTCTTTAAGCCACCCAATTTGTTAGATTTGTGCAAAAATTTACCTAGTTGACAGCAGTATTATACTTTGGTATGGGGCCCTACAAGCTTTAGTATTGACTGGAAAGTTATTTAACATCATAAACTAAAAAAGAATAAAGCATTGGCACTGTTAACTGAGCTAAATGCCTTTGAAATCAGAGAGAAATTACAATGTAGACATTATTAACCCTGTGTTAAAAACAGAAGAAACCTATCGTCAGTGGCTTACCCATGTCAATGAATTACGGTGGGTGAAAAGAGTTTCTGGGTTAGACTTCAAAGTCTCTGCTTTCTATTTTACTGCACTTAATTTTCAAGAATTTCTTCATGTCCTAGCTTTTACAGCCTATGTGTTTGGACTTGCCACACTGCAACTTGGCCTTCTCCTTTTTGTATATATTCCATCACACAAAGACACACACACACACAACACACAACACACACACACAACCTAGGCAAAGCAATTTTCTCACTAAACTAACCAGTAAAAACTAGCATCCTCAAATCTGACGGCAAATCTCTCATGCTAGAACATTTGCAGGTTTTGTCAAAATGGCCAGTGTGATTTATTTGTGCCTGCCATCTTTTCCTGGAGGAAAGCAGGTGATGAGAGGGTCTTGTTTTTTTTTTTTTTTTTTTTTTTACTTGAGTAGAATGTTTATTCCAGTTACTTGGGGTGAATGACTCTGAAAATGTCCAATAGTTCTAGTTTATCTCCTCATTTAGCTCCCTTATGTCTTTATTGATTTTCTGCCTAGATGATCTGTCAAGTTGATAGTGGGGTGTTCACATGCCTTACTATGTTGTTTTCGACGGGTTATGTTGTTTTCGCCAGGCTGGCTTCATGGGCGGGTAACAGACGACCAGGGACTCATGGTTGAGCTGTAGGCAGTATCTCTTTATTCATGCAGGACGCAGCACAATCTAAGACGAGCTAAGCTAAACTCAAGGAGAGAGGGTCTTGTTTACACAAGTTACACATGTGCCAATCTGGGTTCGAAAGGTCTATTATATAGTAAGAGCAAGAGCATAGTTCCAAACCTAACAAGGGAATCATACTCTACTGAAAGCAACTAAAAAAAGTATCAGCTAACAGAGTCCACAAAAAGACTAAGATTTTCAAAAATCATCTGGTGTCATATAAATGTGACATGTGACATGGGAAACTTCCACCTTTCCTCAAATCACCAGAAACCAACGAGGCTCCAGATGTAAGTGAAGTATTTTTAGCACAGTATTAAATTTGGCCATTTTTTTCATTCTGTGAAAAATACTACTCTTTCAGATGTACTAGTATATCCAGATTTAAAATATGAAACATTTTTAAATTTAAGTTTTATTCAGTATTGTTTATGAAAATGGTATTTTGAGTCCAATGAGCACAAAGTTTTGATAGCTATTTCCTATTAATGGTTTAATTGTTATAAAATGGTTTTCTAATTTCTAATTGTTTATTTTTATATTGCTTATAATGAAAAAAATGTGTACTTGAAGAATTTTACTCAATACAGCATTTCAATAAAATACTATAGAACTATCAAAAATACACCCACATATTTATTTAATTTACTTAATATTTTTATGTTACAGAATTACATATCAACAGGGGTTTGAATCCACAACATTCCTACCGCCAGAGTTCTGAAGCTTCACTCTCCCCACTGCAATCCACCACAGTTCCCCTAAAGTTGTAGACATGGACCAACCATCTTGTCTACAACTATCTGTCTACATTTATACATAGTTGCCCCTTCTTTTCCTGATTCAATCCTCTCTTTCCCTCTAAACCACACTCATGACATCAAAGTTACCGTCGTATGTCCCTCTCCTTTTTCTTATCTCTCTCTGGGTGCTGATGGAGCTGGAGTGCAGAGTCCCCACCACCCACATTTTAAAAAATAATCTTGATGGTATTAGTAATTGCATGCAAAGTTTGCAGTTTCCTAGAAGGATAATTCATATTGAAAGTATTGAACGTGTCAGTCTAAAGTGAAAATACTCCAGGAGATTAAAAAAAAAAATCCTCTCTTCCATTACAAATTACATGTAAAAATAATTACAAGTCCTATACTTATTTTAATCTCAAATTCAATTGCTACAATATTCTCATAGCTAGGAACACTTACATTTAATAATTGCACAAATAACTTCACTTAACACGTTAAACAGATTGAATGTTATAAGCAGTATAAAATGATATATAATATCTATAATGTAAAATCCTACCAGTGAAAAAAATTCTGGAAATATTATACAATAAATGACAATTATGCACTTCTAATGTTGAAGCTCTTGATAATCTATAATTCAGAGAAATGAAAGTTTTAAATAACCAATGTTTTGACAGTATCAAAGTTGCTATGAAGATTTATTTTTAAAAACCAGCTTTTGCAGTATGTCATGGGACCAGAATAGTTGGGGCCAGTACTCAATTCCCTCCTACATCAGAGCTTGCTGTTCAGTTACTGTGGATCTGCCAGTTACTTGTAAAGTCCAGCAGGGTTTTCTCAGGGCTGGCTAGACCTACCTCTCAGTGATGTGGATCCTTCATTCCATGGCAAACCACAACCACTTTTGGTGATCTGAAGCTGTCACTGTGCCCCAAGCCATCTGTCACTAAATTGACCTGAGGTGCTATCTACAAGTCACCATGCTTTTGTGTCAGTATTCCTAATCATTTGACACCTAAACAAAATCTGAGCTAGATAAAAATAAATTCTTCTGAAAAATGCTAAGCCTCCCTACTTTCTAACAAACTAACTACCCACCCAGTACGCAGTGTTATTTCACAGAGGTGCTTTTGGGAGGCAGGATCCTGTGACATCTGAATGTCTTTTCTTCATCTGGTTTATTGGGAAAGTCCTAGCTCTCATGGCACTCTGAAAATGAATGTTGATAGTAACGGTTCTCCAAAAACACTTCTACTCTCTATAACTTTCCCTTTTGTAATTCATCTTAAAGTGCCAGAAACCAAAATATTTAAGTACACAACTGGGCATTATAGGAACGATATGAGCAGAAAACCAACATGAGCTTGAATAATCAAGAGGAGTACACTCAATCCCATTACGATGCATGATGTAGACTCTAGGATGTTTTCAAGCACTAAAAATATTATCCATATTACAAATTCTTGATAAGCTAACTGAAAAGAAGCAGAGAACTGTAATATGAAACATGACCTCACTTATATTCAATATGTGAGTTAGTACACATACTCACAGATTCACACACAAACACTGCAAGAAAATATAATATTCACAGTGGTAGAGTTTGGAATGGCTAAATAGTTTGCTTAATTTTGAGTTATATTTTGTTATGTAGAGTGGCTTTAAATCAATATGCTTATAGTGAAAATATAGTATTTAATTCTTTAAGAAGAAATTAGATCATTTACTTTCTGGGAAGCTACAATCTGTGAAACTGTAGTTTTAATGTCATACACAAATTTCTGTAGGGCACTAATTAGAAGTCCTACCTTACGGAATTGAGAAAAAATATAATCCTATACATTTTTACGAACGGATGGAATGGAAAAATTGGTGTGGTGTGACATCTAAAATGTTGCTTAGAATTTTAAGAAATAAAAAATAGGTATTTGACAATTTAAAGAACATTTTATCATTAGCCAAAGACATGTTCCAAGTTATACAGGATCTTTTATAAAAGAGTTATCTGTTTAAATTTATGAGAGAGGGAGAGAGATTACATGGGGGAGTATATGCAAAAGAGTTTTAAAAAGTGATCGGGGAAAAAACAAACATTTTAAAATCAAGACTATGGGGCCAGGTGGTGGCACACCTGGTTGAGCAAACACGTTACAATGTGCAAGGACCCAGGTTCGAGTCCCTGGTCCCCACCTGCAGTGGGAAAGCTTTGCAAAGTGGTGACACAGTGCTGCAGGTCTCTCTCTCTCTCTCTCTCTCTCCCCCCTTCCCTCTCAAATTCTGGCTGTCTCTATCTAATAAATAAATAACGATTAAAAGGAAATAATTATTTAAAAAAATAAAATCAAGAGTATGGGAGTCATGCAGTGATGCAGCCAGCTGAGCATACTAGTTACTATGTTCAAGCCCTGTCCACCCCACTCCTCATTCCCTGACATCCCCCTGAGGACTCTGCTGAGTGGAGAAAGAGCAACAGGACAACAGCCACCATTCTCGGACAAAGGGCAGTAGAGGGTGCCCTCACTGGTCCTGAAGTCCATCTGACATGTGCTTACCACCTAACTGGGATGAAATCGTTTGGTCTCATCTCTGTGCAGATGGAGCCAGACAGATTTGACTTTGTTCTCTCCATTTCTTTTACCTATGGTACTCAGACACTGGCTCAGCATAACCAGATAACCAGGTGCCTTGTCATCCCTAGCCACTGAAGCCTCTTCTTAGTGGATTTGTGTCTCTGCACGTGTTCTTTCTGCCCCAGTTTGTCATTTTCTAAAGGAAATTGGGGGGGGGGGGAAGGAGGGCAGGATTTCAATGATGGCTAGTAGCTAGGCTGAATCTGAAGAAATGGCTGGAGTCATGAGGAAAGAGGGGTCAACAGCTGTGGCAGAATTGAGCTATTCTATGTCTCTTCTGCCTGGAGCAACAGAAGCCTCCCTAGGGCAGTAACCTATGGGATTGTAGATGAAGAATCAATTTCCAAAAAAGAATGGGCTTGACTCAGAAGATATGTCTAAAGCAAGGAGAATTCCTGTGGCACAAAACAGTCTTGCCCCTACCTGAACACTTGACAAACTAATTTGCAGGGTGGACACAGTGTATTTCAAAGGGACAAAAAAAATACAAAGCTAATCTATGCTTTTGAAGTATATCCCAGCATCTTTTTCTTTCTTTCTTTTTTTTTAATTATCTTTATTTATTTATTGGATAGAGACAGCCAGAAGTCAAAGGGAAGGGGGTGATAGAGAGGAGGAGACAACTGCAACAATGCTTTACCACTTGCAAGCTTTCCCCCTGCAGGTGGGGACTGGGGGCTGAAACCTGGGTCCTTTGAACATTGTAACGTGTGCTCTCAACCAGGTGCGCCACCACCCGGCTCCTCCCAGCATCTTTCTTATCTTCCTATTAAAGAAACGGAAATGATGTCCAACTTTGACAGTGTAAAGAGAATCAAAGTAGGGGCTGTGTTTGCTGCCCCAGGATGAGTACACATTATTACCATGCAATCGAACAGGCCATGGCCAGTGCGCCGCTATGTTCCATCGCTGGGGAGCCAGAGACGACCCGAACTGCCCCTGCGGCTCCAGACAGACTATGACCCACATCGTCAACGACTGCCACCTCTCCAGATTCAAAGGAGGTCTCGAAACTTGACATCAGGCTCAACCTGACGCTGTTGACTGGCTACGGAAGAAGGGCAAACGCTAGAAGAAGATTACCATGCACAAGGGGAAAAAAAAAAAAGAAGAAGAAATGGCAGCCAGGAGCAGAGAATTCAGAATGTTGACACTCACACTAAGCCCCAGTGGCAATACATACATAAATAAATGGTATCAGAGTAGAAAAGAGAAAAAAAGGAGGGAAGAAAGAAGAGAAAAAGGAGGAAATGAGGTTAAGAAAGTAAAGGATCAGGGTGGAAGGAAAGAATTGTTGATCCATCTAAATTAAAATCCATCTGCTTCAAGCTCTTGGAGAACCTATAAAAATTTCTGAAACCTTTCTTTTACATCTTACAGATAAGGAAACAGGATCAGAATGTTTAAGTAACCTGCCCAGAGTGGCAAAGACTAGATTCTGACCAATTCTAAAGTTAACAATACAATAAAAAAATACCACATGACTGCCCTATGAATTTTCATCTGGAAACAGGAACCAGCTGTATTTAACTCATTTGTCTAAACCTGAAGTTGAAGTCACAAGTTGACTTTTAAGGGCTTTTCACTTTGTGATCTCCTGCTACTGCTTCATGGTTGGCTCATGACCAGATCTCCTCTGACTAACTAAAAAGACTGTGTCTAAATAATAATAAATAATGACTGTCTCAACAATGATCATATTTCTGTGTGTGTGTGTGTGTGTATGTCTCCAGGGTCATCGCTGGGGTTCGGTGCCTGCACTATGAATCGCTGCTCCTGGAGGCCACTTTTTCCCTTTTTTTTGCCCTTATTGTTCATCATTGTTGTGGTTATTATTACTGTTGTCACTGCTGTTGTTGTTGTTGGATAGGACACAGAGAAATGGAGAGAGGAGGGGAAGACAGAGAGGGGGAGAGAAAGACAGACACCTGCAGACCTGCGTCACTGCTTGTGAAGCGACCCCCCTGCAGATAGGAAGCTGGGGGCTCAAACTGGGATCCTTACGCCGGTCCATGTGCTTTGCACCATGTGCACTTAACCTGCTGTGCTACCGCCTGGCCACTCTCATATTTCTATAATATTAATTTGAGTACATTTTTTAATAAACGAGTGAATGGGCTGAAAATTCAATCTCTCAGTTACAAAATATTTGGGTGTTAATAGAAGTTGAAAAAAATTAATATGCCTCTTAGCATCTACACATGCCTTTCATCTTCCCAGAAGTGTACTGAAGTATTAGCTAATCAATCCATATTTAAAAAAAAAAAGTTCTGTGGTGAAAAGTCCACATAAACCCAGATACATTCTCTAAAGCTATTTGGTAAACTAGCCAAGTTGTGGTTTCAAAATTTGAGATCTTTACCTCACACACATTATGAAATATAAACTTGAGTTCACAAGTAGCCCATCTCAAGTCCTGATGAAACAAGTAGCTCTATTTCATGATAAGCCAAGGTTTTGTTCCACTGGGGTCTCCTCCTCACTTCCAAGGTCATGGTACCCTCCCATCCCAACCTCAAGTTTTTGTTTCAAGAGATAATTCAAGTTAGACAATCACAACATTTCATTTTACATACAATCTCTATATGCCTTCCTTTCTTTTTCATTTATTAAATTAAGGTAGAAATAAGTTTCAGGCTTCTTTTCTATTAATTCCAACCACTAGGCCTATGTGCACACCCACCAAAATATCATATGTCTTTAGTCTCTCCTACTTGACTTTATATTCAAGAGTCTACTGATATTAATAGAATATAAATGAGATACCCAAAATTAGTCAGTAGAAAGTAGATTCTCAGGAGCCAGCTGGTGGTGCACCCAGTAAAGCACACATGTTACCATGTGCAAGGTCACAGGTTCAAGCCCCTGGTCCCCACTTTCCAAGGGAAGCTTCATGAGTGGTTAAACAGTGATGTAGATCTCATTTTTGTTTTTTCTCTTTCCCTATTTACAACTTCCTTCTCAATTTCTCTCTATCCCATCAAGTAAAAGAAAGGGAAAAAAAAAATAAACGGGGGATGGGAGCCCCTGGTGCCCACCTGTAAGGGAAAGCTTCATGAGTGGTAAAACAGTAAAGGTCTACAGATCTAGTCTGTGTCTTTCTCTCTCCCTACTTCCCCCTTCCTTCTCAACTCCTCTCTATCCCAATAAAGGGGGGGAGGCAAAAAAAAAACTTGCAGGGTGGTGAATCTATCACATAGACTACCAAGCCCCAGAGATAAACCTTGTGGCAATAAACAATAAATAAATAAATAAATAAATATAAGGAAGGAAGGAATGAAAAAAATAAGAAAGAAATGGGAGGAAGGAAGGAAGGATAGATGGAAATAGATTATAATCCCTGGCAATTTCAACAGGTGTAACAGGGGAATATCATTCTGATCCCAGTAAATATTATGCCTGTGTCTTCGGAGTTGTCTTTTTATAAGAAAAAGAAGTTTGAAAAACAATCTTAAAACTGTGGGGAGAAAACTTCCACAGCCTTGGAAAGGATCCATGGAACAGGGCTTGGGAATCAGAAGACTGTACACATCTTAGGGGACTGCAGAGGCTTCTATGCCTTTCAGATATTAAGGTCCCACTTACAGTTCAAGGAAACTCGACTCATTCAATAATAAACACATATGGAAAGAAGAAAGATTAGAAAATGTTCACATAGTAAAGACATTTCCAGGAAGAACACTATATATATATATATATATATATATATATATATATATATATATATATATATATATATGACACATCTACAAGTTTTCAGGGTAATAACTTAAATCTAAGTTTTCTTCCACAGTTTTGCAAACTATGAATTTATAAAAAATTTCCCTTCTCATAATATGTACACTATGGTTTCAGAGGTAGAAAGAAACATCTTACTATTAAGAAACAGAACTACATATGTAGTAGCTATACATTCTGATGTCAACAAAGGGTACAAGACATTTTGTAGAGGGCATCTGATCATCTTTCATATAAAATACTATCCTTACTTATCAAGTAATAAGTGTAACTGTCAACCCTCACCTTCACAATGAACTATTCGTCCTCAATTCTTATCATGAGGCTGGAGAGCTGGAGTAAGAATATCTGTTTTGCATATCATTTGTTATAACCTCAATAAAAGCCTGAAAGCTTAATGATTTTGATGAGAATGAGCAGTGTTCACTGCTTACAACGCTCAGCATAATGAACAGCCACATCTGAGAAAGGGGGTGCGTTTTCCAAGGAGAGTCTACACATCTGTAGCTGAGTGCTGAGTCACGTGACTGAGACTGTTCTGTGTGTGTCCTCACAGGCCCCCAGGTGCAGGGCATGTCTCCTCCTTGCTAGGCTGACTGTGACCCAGAGAGTGTTTTACAATCTGATGTCCTCACATCTGCTGGAAGCCTGTGCTCCAAACTGGCATCAGGCCAGCTGTTCCTGTGGGTGGCAAGGAGGACTGAGCATGCCATGGGGAGCTGTAAGGAGAAACACCTTAGGAGTGGTGCTGTCCCTCCAAGGAGAGGCAGATCTATGGGGAAGGGGACTGTAGGAACAGAGGCTTCTTGCCGGCCCTCTGAGATCTCCAAGCATGGCCACAAGTCCTCAAGGTGGCAGACCTGGTGGACTTCTCATGTCCCAGGGAACAACGAAGATGCAGTTAAGGGATGCTATGAAGGATCAGGGTAGCACAGAGAGTGGGCATTTTAGTGATGAGTGTAAAAGGGCTCTAAGTTGGGACCCCGTGAGTGTTAGGTGCGACTCCCCTGGGTCTCTGCCAGGCTCAGGGTGGAATAGGCTGTTGTAGAGGAATAGCAAGACCACCTCCCCAAGCTTCCAGGGACAGTCCCCCAGATTGAGAAGAAATGACACCCAAGTCTCTGTCACACACACACCTCTAGTTTGTGGCTGAAGAACCACATGTATTCATCATTGAAGTGACATGGAAATATTTAATTTAGTCCAGAAGGGTTTGTAATATATAATGGGAAACAAAGACTATAAAAATGCCCGGAAGTCTGATGACACATATATTTGGTTGCACACAGAAGGAAGCTGTCTGAGGAAACATACCAGAATGCCAACTGCTGTTGTGTCCTTTTTATTTTATTTTTTCCCCCAGAAAGATGGAAAGAGGAGATATGTTAATTTCAGGATGGAAAGATGGTGAACAACAATTACAGTGTAGGATTTGCACTTGTCCTATGAGTCAATCCAAAACACTGCATATCTGGATTGCTATTCTGTCTGTCTCATAAAATGCAGAAATGCAGCTGTCAATACACAAGGAAAGGTAATTCAATTATATACAAGATTAAAATGTTCCTTTCAAACTTAAGTGGATTTTTGGTTCTGTGGTCTGCTGTTGTTTATTTTTTTGACTACAGATTTTTTTTTTAAATCTCCTGTTGATATCAAATTTACAGACAGCTAAGTAGTTGGTTTGCTGAGTTTTAAGCAGGTCCAATACAAAGAAGAAATACTAGGGAGAAAAGGTCATTTGATTAAGGTCTTAATTTGAAGTTCCAATTATATTCAAGAATCAGTACTAGCAGATAATAAGTCCAAACACATTTATCTACTTTTATAAAGGCTTTTATTCATTCTGAAAAAAGCATTGGTCTCAGATGGGATACTAAGGTTTAACTAGCTCTGAACAACTGAGAGAAAAACCAATGTTAACAACACTCCTTTGAAAAAACAAAAATACAAAGTGAATTTCCAGAATGAAGCTAACATTGCAGCCTAAGAAAAATCAGAATTTTCATAAATATACTTACAATTCAGTGATTTTAATATGTAACATGAGACTATTTTCTGGCTTTTGCTAATTGGGGGAAGTCACTTGAATAAAGAATTTTTCTTTTTAATTCTGGAAAATAGCATGTTGGCTAACTGCTTATGAAGAACAAAACAAAATCAAACCCAACACACACACACAGAGACACACACACACTCACACACACATACACAGACACACACACACACACACAGACACACACTGACACACACACTCACACACACACACAGACACACACTCACACACACACTCATGCACACACTCACACACACTCACACACAGACAGACACACACACACACACTCACACATACACACACACATATACACACACACACACACACACACACACTCACACACACACTCATACACACACACACACACACACACACCCTAGATTTGTATTTTGATTTCTCGCCAGCCTTGTGATCAAAGTTTCTTAAACTTTAAATATCCTGGCTTTATATTTCCTTCTTCTACAGCACTGGGATAATATAAGCACTGGCCTCACTGAGGTATTACAGGAACTAAATACTCTCATAAAGTACAAAAGCACAAAATAAGCACCAATACATGACACTACTCTCATTGTCATTATTGAGAACAAGTCTTATTCTCACTATGGGGACTGACAGAGTCTCTGTCTCCTGAGAAATGCTGAGAAGGTTGTGTAACCAGTAGAACACCAGCCTTGCAAACATGAGGCCCTGAGTTTAATTCTGGCATCTGGCATATGCCAGAGTGATGGCCTGGCTCCAGTTCTCTCTTATACCTAAACCTAGAAATGCCAGTTGCTGCCTATAGTATTAATAACTGCTGCTGTGCATGTACTCAGAAAAAGAAAGCATTACGTGAGAAATGAAGTCAATCTAATACCCCGAACATTAATAATTTTGATATGCCAAATGCCTTAGAGTAGACAATGCTTTTGTAGTCTAATAATAAAAAACAAAGGCTCATGGGACAGGTGGTGGTACACCTGGTAGAGTGTACACATTACCATGTGCAAGGACACTGGGTTCCAATCCTTGGTACCCACCTGCAGGGGGGGACACTTCTCAAGTGGTTGACAGTGCTGCGCATGTCTCTAGCTCTTGATTTCTCTTCTGCCCAATAACTAAATAACTTTAGAAACACAGAGGATCTAAGAGCTACATGTAATATGATTATAAGCATATTTTAAAATAAATTATGGGTTTTTTTTTGAGTAGTGAGAATGACTGAATCTTATACCTTTCACTTTGCTCTTTGTAGGAAAGCTATGCAGTGACTTATCTAGAATCTGTTTAATCATGTAAAAGTCAGGAATCAAAACTTAAAAGGTTATAGGAGTTAGGTGGGTGGATTATTGAGAGAAAGAGTTATCATGGAAGGGAATGGGCAGTGGCATGAGCAATTAAGCAATATATCACCATACAAAGGACCTGGGTACAGCCCCTCCTCCCCATCTGCAGGGGGAGTTACTCCACAAGCTTAGTAAAGCAGGTCTGCAAGGTGTCTCTTTCTCCCTCTCTGTCTTCCCTCCCCTCTCAATTTTTCTCTGTTCTATCCAAAAAATCGAAAAAATGGCCACCAGGAGCAGCGGATTTGTAGTGCAGACCCAGTGTGCCTGATGCTCTGGTCCCCCTTTCTGCTCATGAGGGACTGGAAGTAACTGGATTTGAAAAATTATGGACTAACTTAGCTGAAAAAATATGTTGGGGCCAAATAAAACACATCTCAGGGCCAAATTTTGCAAGGGTGCCAGTTTGTAACCTGTGATGTAAGTGTTCTCAATTACCTGAAAGACTGTCTGTGACACCCTCCTTCGGAGTATTTTAAATAGGAAAACAGACTTTTAAATTGCATTATGTATAGCTGCCTCTTTTTTCTTCCAGTTCTTCTGGGAAAGAATTGATCCATATATACTGTGAAATGACCACCATTATCAGTTTGGCAGGTAACCATTTTCCTCAGACAGATCCAATAAAAGGAGAAAAGAAACTCCCCTTGTGATGAGGTTTTACAATCTTAACAACTTTCCTCTAAGTACCACAGAAGTGTTAATGAGCCTTATCATGAGGGAACACACATCCCTAGTACTTGCTTATCTGATCACTGAACTTTGTACCTTTTGACCACCTCTTCCTCCAGTGCCTCTCCACCCTCTCTGGTAACCAAAAGTCTGATACATTACTCTGGGGCTCATTTTTAATGATTCACTTACTTTTAAGTCAAGAAAATGAACCTGAGATCTAGACATGATAATCCATCTCTACAATTAAGATCTCCCAGGTGCTACCTATGTCAGGTGCAGTCAAAAGTCAACTGACAAGCAATAGAGTTTCTGAGCAGAGAATGCTGCCACAAGTTCACCTTCGGGGCTTACAAAGAAATCACCACCTGCCCACTTTCTACTCCTTTCCCTGATTTCACAGGCCATGCAGTTAGCTGTGGGAGGAACAGCTTGCTGAAGACAGTCCCAGGGATTATAGGAGACCAGATGCAAAAATAAAGAGAAAAAGACAGGAAGGAAGACCCTTGGAGAATGAGGGCTTCAAATACTCAAGAGACCAGAGCCAGAGGTCTCTGGGGAAGGAGTCATATGGCCTAATCTGACCCACAGGGCTGAGAGGATTGCAAGTTACTTGACGTAAA